>NC_092804.1:12170112-12361009 GCF_040954645.1 Diabrotica undecimpunctata | reverse complement strand
ATCCCTTCCAAAGTTCACCTTCAGCACCATTCAGCAGCTTTTCACCAGCTTCACAACCACAATTTGGCCACAGTGTTTCTCATCCACCTCCTCCTCGATTCCAAGGTGCTTCTAAACCCAGTTTACCTCAGATTAGGCAGCCAGTACCGTACAAGCCATTTGACAATTTAAGACCACAGCAGTCGTTTTCTCAAACTCCAGCACAACGCCCTCCGATACAATTTAGACCAGAGACACACTTTCCACCGCAACAGCAGCTTCCATTACAAGAAGATAATCGAAACTTTAATTCTCCAAGATATCAATTAAATAGCGGTGAAGTACAAGCTCGACAGCCAATCCCTCAGCAGTATCAAAAATTACCAAATCAAGTTCAACCTAGTTTCAGACCACCTCAGCCACAACCACAATTTTCACCTAAATTTCAGCAACCAGATTTTCAGCATAATTTTAATAGACCACAAATAACTATACAACCACAACCACAACAGCAACCCTTCCAGCACCAGAGTATTCAACCTTCACCACCATCATCACATTTTCAACAACCACAACTTAATATTGCACAGCAATTCCGCCAAACACCGCAGCAAATAAATCCTCAACAGCACCAGCAACACACTAATCCTCAACAGCACCAACAGCATACTAATCCTCAACAGCAAAATTTCCCATCACAACTATTACCGCAGCAACACCAACAACAAGGTTTTCTATCTCAACAGCATCTTTCACAAAACGAACATTTGAAAAATATTCAATCTGCTCAAAATATTTTACCTCCTGGGGGTCAACTTATTCCTTCAGTCTCGAAATATGAATCACACATTACTTCTGTGGAACCGACTTCTGTACAAGGTTTGTCACCTCAGCAGTACCAACAGAAAATTATACAACAATTTAATCAAAACAGCTTATCTCAAGAACAAACTAGTCAAGAGTTATTAAATCGGCAACAAACGAGAAGCCATGAAGCCAGTAAAGAAATTTTAACTCGACAACAAACTTCATCACAGTATAATAACCAGTTTGTTCATCAACAGCAGAACTCATTACCACAATTTAATAATCAGGATTCATTAGCACGTCAGCAAAACCTTCTAAGACAGCAAAACGAAGACCTTTGAAACGGCAACAGAGTAATGTGGAACAGCAAAAGAAATTATTGCAAGATATTCAGATTGAAAGGGAAAGACAAAATTCACTTCAACATTACTTTTCAAAACCAAACTCAGCTGATATTGGACCTCAACAGACTGCTGGTGATAGCCAGAAAAAACTCTATGAAGAAATCGAACGACAACGGTATCAACAAGAACAGCTTAGACAGTTCTACCAACAAAATCCTGATATTAAACAATCAGCTGTCGGTATGTAACATTTTTATATTTTAACATTCTTAATAATCTTTTACTTTGTACACTAATCATTCATCTTTATTCCAAAGAATTTTAACGTTTATTAAAATGTCCTCACAGACATCAATGTCAATCAAACAGAAACAAATAAAGAATTTGAAATGAATATTTTAAATAAAAATTGATTTTGTTAGATGATGCCAGAAATTCTCAACAGTCTACTTTTAACCGGGAATACGAGAAACCCACTCTAACCAATAGTGTCTCAAAGGAAATATATGTAACGACAACTTCAACGACGACCACCACTACTACCGCAACTCCAACAACAACCAAGGATCCAAAGATATTGGAAGCGCAACTTCCAGATGAAGTTCCTGAAGACTTAAGACAGCAATTGTTGTCGTCTGGTATATTAAATCATGCCGATATTTCTGTCCTAGATTATGATAAAGTAGGAGATATACCGATTTCTGCTTTGCCACCAGATCAGCTAGCAAATTTCTACGGCGCCGGAGGTGCTGCACAGTTAGAATCAGGTAAAATTATTTGACTTATGATTTCTCATTAATTTATTATTAATACTTAATGGTAAATTCAAATTCCCATTATTATTCCTTAATTTGTTATTATTAATAATTATGTATAAACCGTTGGTAGCTCTGCATTTCAAATAAGAGGTTGTTTCATCATTTTCATTGGTTGTTTGAACAATTTACAAATAATGGACGTATTTCTTGATGACTTGACTTCGAGTCCTCATTAATTCGAAAAACATTAACCCGTATTCTTACCCGACCTTCACCTTAAATGTTACAGGCAGTGACCCAGTACCCTCGGTGGTAAGGAAAGACGGCACCGCAATCGAGAAACGAGCAGAGTTCGACGCGGAGGAACCAGAACCAGCCGCTTCGGAATTGGTACAAAAAGTTGTGGCGAGTCCGTTGGTCTCAGAGCCTTCTAGTGTCGAAATGAAGGTGGTACGATACGATCCGGATACCGACAAAGGACAACAGGTGCAGGAAAAGTATGTCGAAGACGAGGCGTATCACGTGGATCCGGTGGTACTTAACGATAATAGTTATAACAGGTGAGGAACTCGATGGAGTGGTTTTATGGATATTTTTATCGGTCGAAGTTTTGATGCATTCCTAAATAATTGATACAACTTTTTATAAAGACCATTTAATCTCGGAATTACGTTTAAAATAGGATTATTAACTTCTATAATTAAAGAAGTCAATTCTTTCATTAATAAAAACCATTTCCGATAATGTTTTGTATAGTTCTTGACCTATAGGGAAAGTTCTGACCATCGGTAACGAATCAATAAACATCCGATTCAGATACAAGCGAACAGTTGATTTATTGACAAGATCAATTGTATAACAAACACATTTTTTCAACACACATTATAACAAACACATTTTTCGACTCCTCTTCTCTATAATTTTAATAAGCAGCTAAAAATATATCTTCATTTAATTATAATTCTCTACTGAGGCGCTTGCGGACTACCACATTTTGCAAAAATTCTTTGGTGCACGATTTTTCTTAGGAAATCAGCAAAATCATGTGCATTCCGTTAGATTTTATTGTTTGGTGTTGCATGGTAAACTTACGAATTTATACCATATATAAGTGATGGATTCTACAGTTACTTGATGAAAATTCATTTTATTTAACAATAAAATACTGAAAACTTTTGTTTTCAAAACTTCCACAAAATTTATTATAATATCTTATAACTACAGCTGTTTTGGCAGAGTACCTCTCTCGAGTGATCTATTTTTGATATGTGTTTACTCTTTATAGTCTAACTGAATAGGTTGAGGAAGGTAGAACTGTTTGTCTCAAGTTGGTCATTCAAAATTATGTCTATATTTTTAAATTTTTTAATTTCTATAGATTCTAAAGATAGCTTAAGACCTTTATTGTGAATGTGAAAGATTATGGCTTAGAGGGTAAAGTGCGTACATAGAATCAGTTTTTCTATTATTGAAAGCCCTTATGTTCTGCTCTTCGTTTATTAAAATTTCTACCAGTTTGACCGATGTAAGTTTTTGGCAGTCGCCATATTTAAGTTTGTAAACACCACTATGTACGTGCTCTTTCTTTTGGCTCTTATTGTTTTTGTATCTAATATATTTGCATAAAATGTTGTTTGTTCTAAAAGGTGGTGTTATTCCTTTCTTTTTTATGTGTTTAGATATTTTTGTTAATACCTTGCCTGTATATGTAATCGAGCAGAAGGTACTGATTTTTTTTTTGGTGGTGGAAATACTAATTTCAGGTCCCTTCTCAACCAGTTCTCCCCTTCTCCACCTATTCAGTTAAAGACTATAAAGTGTAAACACATACCAAAAATAGATCACTTGAGAAAGGCACTCTGCCGAAACAACTAATGATAATGATAAGATAATGACAAGATATTATAAGTTTTGAAAACAAAAAGGTTTCACTGTTTTATTGTTATATACCATATTATATTCAGTAAAACCTAAAATATAACCAAAGGCAATTTTGCCTTTTCCTGGGAAAAGAAGTTCAGGAGGAGGAGGAGATTTTCACTTAAAAAGAATTTTTGGTCCAGAAATTTGGTAATTTATTTCTGAGAATAATACACTCATACCTATCTACTCGAACTGTCCGTGTCAAATTGCTGACAAACTATCCACTTCCTTCGCACCTCAAGCAGTAGTTTACAGGGTTCAATACTAGCACCTATACTCTATACAGTTTACAACAACAACCACCCTATTCCCAACAACAGATCCGATTCTTTATGCCAACGACACCACCCTACTCTCCGCAGGACCTCCTTACCGTAGTGGAAGGGAACGTTCTGTATTCGACAAGGCCCAATTACACCTGGACTTCGTTGTCAGATAGTGCAATAAATGTACAGTAACCTTAAAGCCAAACAAAACTCAACTTAATCTATTTAGACATCCCAACTCTTGCCGCTAACATCTCGAGGAAGCAGAGGTAATGTTCACCGGAGATATACTTTATTTCAGACCATCAGTATCATATCTAGGTGTCAAATCTACTCGAAAGATACTTAATTGGACCGTGATATTAAAAATACCTCAACTACGGTAAAAAAGAGAAAGCTCCTAAAAAATTATGCCGAAAATTTGGGAATGCTGACTATCTTACTCTCCTCCATACAAAGACTTGTGTCAGACCTATTTTCTGGTATAGAGGTAAAAAAGCGAGACCATACTCTACAATAAATAGACGCCAAATAAACCAACTTACGGCAATAGAAAGAAAAATGATGAGGAGAATAATGGTCGAACGTCGTGCCTATCCATCAACACTAATCCATTAAATAGCAAACATCCCTACAATCCAAAATAGGATGCAAACCCTCAGCAAAAGGTACGTTCTAAGAACCGTCAAAAGCTCGAACATCCGAGCAAAATAGATACTTAAGACACAATGCCATCTCAGAGAGCAACTACTTAACAGAATCCCCCAACATGAAATTCCATTCCTGCTAGATTTTAAACTTTCTGATGAGTACTCTAGAACCAATTCCTCTAGCTCTAATTTTTTTCAATTAAAATAATTATATTTGTTCCGCGCAAGCGACTAAAAGTTGAATAATACTGTTTACCTTATTAATGTTGTGTATGGAAACATAATAATTGTAATTGTTCACCAACAGCAAGTCCTAAATGATAACGATGTCACGTTGACATTGTAAGAAGTTGTGTGATGTAACTATGATTTATGTGTCTAGTACAGGTGACAATTATTAGTACTTATATAACCGTAAAAGTGTTCTAACACTTAACTTTATACTAGTTTGTTAAATTAGTTATGTTTTATTGCTGAAATTTTTAAATAAAAGACAGATTTCGAAACTAGAGTCAAAGCAAATAACATGAAGGATGAAGCATGTAGGAATGTTTTGGCAAGAAGAAAAAGGGCAAAGCTACAAAGAAATAAAGAAAATACCCAAATACCATCGAATACTATCAGGCAAGAAGAAGGGAAGTGAAAAGAATTTGCAGAAAAAAGAAAAGAGAACAGCTAAAAAAGCAATTAAAAAATATAGAAGGAGCCTACATAAAGAAAACAGTAAAGAATTTCTACCAAAAAGTTAAGAAATCCAAAGAAACTACAAAGAATAATCCAGAGTATTGCAGAAACAAAGAAGGTGAAACAACAGAAAAATTGATGGGTGGAATATTTCGAACATCTATTAAATACAGACCAACAAGAGGAACTTGAGGGAAATGAGAATTGGTAAGAAGATGAAGAAGGGACGTGAGAGGAACCAACTCTGAATGAAGTCAAAGAAATTATAAGAAACCTAAAAAATAACAAAAGTGCAGGAGAAAGTGGTATCCCAGCTGAGATTTTTAAGGAAGGTGGTGAAAGATTGAAGGAAAGGATATTTCACTTGACACTAATAATTTGGCAAAAGGAAGAAATGTCGAAACAATGGAATAGTACTAAGCAAGCAGCTAAAAAACAGAAATTTAAGCCAGAAAACCAAACTAATAATATATAGAACACTCATCCTACCAGTGCTGACATATGGGTCAGAAACATGGACCATCTCCAAAACAGACGCAAATCTTCTGCTCGTCTTCGAAAGGAAGATACTAAGAAGAATAATGGGCGCATTCTGTGAGAATGGTATTTGGAGAAGGCGATATAATTTCGAATTGTACGAGGAGTATAAAAAAATAGTAAATGGTAGAGATGTAATATCCTTCATAAAAATAGGTAGGCTTAGATGGGCTGGACATGTGTCAAGAGCAAATGAAAATTACCCACCCAGACGAACTCTATTATCGGTCCCAGTGGGAAATAGGAGTAAAGGCAGACCACGACTGAGATGGAGGGACGGTGTGGACGAGGACGCAAGGAAAATCGGCGCGGCAAATTGGCAACGGTTGGCGATGAACAGAAACGACTGGCGAAATAGACTGGGGAAGGTCAAGGGTCAACTAGAGCTGTAGCACCACTGATGATGATGATGAATGGAATAGTACTCTTATTTGTCCTATCTATAAAAAAGGAGACAAAACGGAGTGCGAAAACTATAGAGGTATAGCACTATTAGAAGTATTCTATAAAATGTGATAACAAAGTGATTGGAGAATACCATGGAGGTTTTAGATCAGGAAGCACAACTACTGATCAAATAAGTATGTTAAAATTAATACAAAATAATAGGATTACATATTGCTATGAACAAAACTTAGGATTACATATGCTATTTATCGATTTTAAACAAGCATATGACTCCCTAAATCGAACGATGCTATATGAGGCCATGAGAACATTCGAAATACCAGAAAAGCTTATTAGGCTAGTGAGAATGACGCTTAGGAACACGATAAATAGGGTAACAATGGAAGGAAGCTTTTCAAGACAGTTCACAGTGAATAGAGGTTTAAAACAAGGGGATCCGCTATCAACGAATTTATTGAACCTAGTAGTAGAATAAATCGTAAGAAGATCAAATATAAGCACAAACTGGACTATTTTCAATAGCAGTGCATATCGTACGCGGATGATCTGATGATACTAGCGAGGATAAAAAAATATTTAGAAAAAGTTTTCCAGAAGTTTGAAGAAGAAACGAAAAGATACGGATTAATAATAAATAAAAAAAAATGCAATATATGGAAATAAGAGGAGACATATCAAATAATAACAAATATATCAAAATGAAAGGAGCAGAGACTGTCTATAGTTTTGAAAAAGTGTCAGAATTTAAATACTTAGGAGTAACCCCATAACGAACACGGGAAAAGAAGAAAAAGAGAGAGATAAAAGATTAATGAAGGGAAGCAGAGCGATAGGGTCACTAAATTCATTTGAAAGCAAAAAAATGTGTCAAGAATAGCTAAACTGCTAGTCAGACCCACAGCAGGATTATCAACCAGCAGGAAGAAAAGAAAGTAGAGATCTGGGAAAAAAAGGTGCTCAGAAAAATCTTCGGATGAATAAAGATGGCAGAGAATATTTAGAAAAGACGAACAAAGAGAGAAAGAATAAGGATTTATGGAAAACCAGCAATCACGGCAAAAATACGGTCCCAAAGAGCTAGATGGCTTGGTCACATTATACGAATTCCAGAGAATCGAAATGTTAAAACAATACTGAAGGAATAAGAAATGGGGAAAAAAGAAGAGGACGTCCAAAGAAGAAATGGTTGGAAGCAGTAAAGCGCAAGACTTGTTAGAAATAGACGTGAGAAATTGGAGAGAGAAAGCAAGAGACCGAAAAAAATGGAAAGAAATAACCAAATTTTTAGAAGCCAGGGGGCCTACTAGGCCCGTAGCGCTGTTAAAATTAAATCTAAAACCGTCTTTTTGCGGTATATATATATATGTATATATATATATATATATATATATATATATATATATATATATATATATATATATATATATATGTATATATATATATATATATATATATTGCAGGTGCAAAAAATTCGACTTATAGAGAAGAAAACAGATTTTTGTTTTTGGATATGCCACTTATAGATTGGGATAGATTTAAGGGGGAACATTAAATGTGAATAACATACACAAGTTATGCAAGAAAATTATTTATTTGTAAACACATGAAAATATTCAAAAATTGAAAAAAATAAAAGTAGCTTTGCTTTGTTTAAAAAAAAAAACATTAATATCAAAATAATGTTTAATATCACTTGTTATTAATATCTAATATTTTCTGTATTTTAAAACATGGTTCTTATTTATTACATTTGTTTTTATCAAATTCAATATTTATTTATTTTTAATAAAAAATAACATTCTATTATATTTTTTTATTTTGATAGGTATTTGCCCTTGAAAATCAACGGAACACAATTCCCGATTCCAGACGTTCCCGAATTAAAAGGAAGGAGAATTTCTAGTGTGGGTTGTACTGGCACCAGTAAACTTCGATTTTTCCGCTGAAAGGAAAACAAGGGAAACTACGGCAAACTTATCGTCTGATATGGATTTGATCGAAGGAACCGCACTCAAAGAATTATTAGTGAATCCCTCTTTGGATAATTTTAGAAAGTTTTTGGACAACGAAAATAAGACTACTAGTGCCAAGCAAGCGGTTATTTTGTTGATTGCAGAGTAAGTATTTTATTTTAGATAACACTTTTGATTTTAAATAAAATAGCAAAGGTTTATTAATATTATATTACGTGAATTTTGAATATGGTAATAAAAATCATTTCTTGTTTTGACATCGCTTTAGGGGTACAGGATGTGCCTTTTACATCCCCATGGAGAGGGTAGAAACAATGTTCAAATTAAAAGCAAATATTTCCATATTTAGTGCGGAAGCAATTGCCATATATCAAGCCCTACTTTTTGTTTCTAACAGAGATTCCTCCGTTATTATTGTTTCAGATTCCATGTCAGTTCTCACAGCCATTAACCAACCTTTTGTTCCAACCACATACTCCAATCCCTACATAATATTAATTAAAAAATTAGTTAAACACTTTAAGGAAAATAAAAAAAATGTGATATTTATATGGGCCAAAGCACACAGTGGAATTAAACATAATGAACATGTGGACCAACTAGCCAAATTAAGTATTTATTCAGTGGATACCACAGAATTTCTACCCAGTATTTCTGATTTGGTTGCTTCACGCAAGGCAGTTTTAAAATATAAATGGAGTGACCTATGGTCTGAGTTTTGTTTTACCAACCCAAATAGATACACTTCTTTACACACAACTGTCCCTGTTGCACATTGGCACAGAACTTATAATGTCCCTAGGCGTTATATAACAACCATATCTAGGCTTAAATTTGGACATGCTTGTTTTCCTGCTCATCTTGCAAGGATTCATGTGATCGAGAGTAAAAACTGTGTGGAATGTGGAGTAGAAGGTGACTAGATCATGTAATTTTTGGTTGTGCCAAATATAATTTGGAATCCACCTTATTATATAATAATATAGTTCGTATTACCGGTAAATCTCCGTTTAACGTTTTATCTGCCCTAGCGACTCAAAATAGATTAATTTACGATTGCATAATCGATTTTTTGACCAAATGTAATATTTTTCTTTAGTTAAAAAAAAAACTTGGTTTTTACTTTTTACCTTTGTTTTCTCTCCTTTATATGTTTAATCCTATTTACCGTGAATTACCATCTGAACCCGATAATGTTCTTCTTTTAAAGTGATGTAGAGATGCCTCACGAAATATAATATACGAAAAAAAATACAAATAAATCTGTTTTAATTTATTCAGAGGAAGAACCAACTTAGTCCACATTTTGTTTAAATAAAGAATATCTAACTACAAAATTCAATCATACATTATTTCAACTATATATAAAAAGTATATAATATCGAACTAAATTAATACATGAAAATATTTAGCTAAAAATGTAAAAAAACATAGGATTTTTATCGTCTCTTTTGTTTTCTTTCTCCTGAAAAATATAGTTTTTTGACTTAGTTGCCATTTCCCTGTACCCTTTAAATACATTATAGCTGTAATATAAGATCCTTTTAGCACAATTTTTAACTTTTATTTATTATTGATCTACTAGTTAGTAGTTAGTCGTAATAACTGTTCCGATTACCTTAAATATCTTTTTATACTAAAATGTGATTGTGGGCAATCCAGAGTTCAAATCACCTTGTTAGGTTAGTGGCTAATCGATCGATTTACCAGTAGAAACTGCGAACCATCTGCTAAAATTACTTTATCCGTGAATTAAACCTATAAATCATATTTTCTATCGAGATTTATTTCTGCCACAATGACTTTAAAAAGTTTGTAACTTATCTATGACGAATATCGTATTGTTGTTAAGCACATTTTTAGTGCAATTTGATGAGTTCTTCTTTCGTTTTCACAATAGCGTGGCAAATTTCTTGAGAAGTATAAAATGCAGATAAGCTATTAGTAACGCAGCCTCACTTTCTACGTTGTAATGGTTTCAGTTTCTTTAAACGAGCAAAGTTAAGGTAAAATGCGTGAGTCTCCCATGGTCTTAATTATTACAATATTTTAGTTTTAAGAATCGTTCTCAATTGTGTAGAAGCGAAGAATTCATAATAAATCAACCCAGAAATATGAATATTGTATTATTTTAACACTAATATGCTTTGTACGAAAGTTACAAATTAATATTATATAACTGAACATTGATGTCTAAACATTTCTCTTCAATTTCTTTTTGCTTTTTTCTCCTGTAACTTTAAAACTTTTTTAAGTATCTACAAAATTCTATTTAGTACCAGAAATGTATATTATGTGGTAAGTATGCGGTAAACTGCGACAGATAAAATAGGTCTTATACAGGAATTGCGGGAAGTTAAAGGTTCTGCACTCAAAAGAAAAAATTTAATTAGGAAATATACAGGACAAAGAATGGAAGGACTATTACAAGGAACTGTTACCAGAACAAAGACCACAATTCATTGGAAAAGAACACAGGCGAAGACGAAGCAGATCGCCACAACAAGAAATAGAAATAACAGATAGTGAAATTAGAACGGCCATAAAAGCAATAAAAAATAAGAAAGCACCGGGACCTGGAGGCATCTCACCTGAGCTTATAAAATACGGATTAAAAAAATTACACCGGATGATACAATGGCTATTTCAGAAAGCCATAAATGGAGAACAGCTTCCAAAGGAATGGACGGAGGCATATATGACATCTATATTTAAGAAAGGAGATAGAACACGATGCGAAAACTACAGAGGAATAAGCGTATTATGACCAATGGGAAGATTATATGCGAAGATACTGCCAGAAAAGATAGAGCAAGCGATAAAAGGCAAAATCGGGAGGATCAGGCAGGCTTTACGGCTGGAAGATCATGCATAGACCACATATATACACTGAAACAACTGTTGGAAAAGAAAAAAGCAAAAAATAGAGATATACATTTGGCATTTGTGGACCTGAGAAAGGCGTATTACTCTCTACCAAGGTCAGAACTATGGGAGGCAATGTACAAATTAGAAATACAGACGATACTCATAGAAGCTACAAAACTGTGTATAAAGAAAATAAAGTGTCCATTAAAATGGGAACAAGAATCATAAGAGACCTCACCACAACAAAAGGGCTCCTGCAGGGTTGTTCCACATGTCCAACCCTATTCAAAATATACTTAGAGAAAGCTTTGACTACATGGAAAAGAAAATGCGAAGGCATGGGAGTACCGGTACCGAACGAATACCTATATACGTTAAGCTTTGCAGACGATCAAGTAGTGATTGCACAAGACCAAGACAACCTCAGCTACATAATGAAGAAACTACAAGAAGAATATACCAAGGCTGGCCTAGATATTAACCTCGCGAAAACAGAGTACCTATCTACAAGTGAAGAAGACATAGATGATCTACAGATTGATGACAACGTAACAATCAAAGGAAAGGATAAATTCAATTACTTGGAGTTTATAATCACGAAAAAGGAAACAGCAGAGGAAGAAATTACACAAAGATTAGGACAAACAAGAACAGCAATCCGACAACTTAACTCAGTATGGTGGGATAGACACCTAAATATGAAGACAAAAACACAGATTTATAAAACATTAGTGCGAAGTATTATGACATATGGGGCTGAAAATTGGATCATAAACAAGAAAAACAGCAGTAAGATAGCAGTAGCAACAGAGATGGAATGCCTGCGAAGATGCAGCAGAGTAACAAGAATGGATAGGAGAAGTAATGTCGAAATAAAGCAAAGAACAGACATACTAATATATATAGAACAAAAAAGACTAAAGTGGTATGGGCATGTAAGAAGAACTAGCGAAAGCAGATGGATAAAGAGAATAACCGAATGGAGCCCCATAGGAAGAAGGAAAAGAGGACGACCCCGAAAATCCTGGAGGAACGAAGTAGACGACGCTATGAGTAAGAGAGGCCTAAATGATGGAGAATGGGACAACAGAGAGAGATGGAAACAGTTGAGCGAGGGAAGGCAGTGAATACTGTGGAATCCCTAAATATATATGAAGTCCCTACTTCCCTTACGCCTTTTAGTAGCAGGCTCTCCATCCTTAGCGTTTTCAACAGTAGTGGTTGGTTGATCGTTGTTCATAATAATATTAAAATATGAACGTTTTTCTTCAAATATACAGACAACTTTTTGTAAGCAGCAATAAAAACAAACAATAGAAACACTATGAATTTTATAGGTTATGATAAACTTCGATATGTAAAATGACAACTGACAATTTAGTGCAGTAACAACCTTAATCCGGGATTAAGGTGGTTTTAGAAATATATGAATATTTTAAATTGATATAAAATCAACTATGCTTACCAGACTTTAGTGTATTCTGCACTAAATTGTGTGTAACCCACCGAAATATATATGTTGGTGTTATAAACTCAAAATCGCCAAACTTAGATTGTTTCTGAAATAAGCGATTCAATTATATTTTATTGTAGGATTTTTAGGTAATACTTAAGGGTGGTTTAACTCAACACATAACCTTACCTTAGATTGCCATATGCTGGAATGCCACAACTTTTTATCTGCACCTTCTTTCTAAATTTCGTGATTATGATATTTTTTCTTCTATTTTCTTTTTCACGTTCTAGAACCTAATTAAGAACCACCGATTCTCCAAAATTCAGGATGTTAAGAAACATTTTTCTACATACTTTAAAATTCTGTTCTATATTATTGTCAAATTTTTCACACCAACACTTCACACCAACTAAATGTTAGATTTCCATTTTATAGTCAATAAAATTCAATATATATTTAAATAAATAAGGGTTATATCCGAATATGCCCGGTGATGTTTATATATTGACTCCAGTACACCTTTGACACATTAACATTTTGCTTTTTGTAATATGTTCTACAAAAGTTTGTAGATTTTGGTTTGCAAAATTTTTGTTCTGATCTTTTTTTCTAAATTTTTAAAACTTATATGAAAACTAAATATTTTAATAAACATTACTTTTAGCTCCCCATCCAGGGACAAACAGCAAGAGATATTCATGTACGATGTCGCTACTCAAACAGTCAGCAAACTGAGTGGAGAATTGTCATCAGCTTTTGTAGAAGCGGCAGAAGCTAATTCCAATGAAAGTGGAGAGACGGCAGAAGCTTCCAATGCCGTAGAAAAAAGATTACCTTATTCCGACAATGCCGACAGAAGAAAATCCGTCGATGAAAGAGATTTAGAAAATGCTGGAAGTGAAGTGTCAGAATCTAAGGTAAATTAAAATTATTTTAAGTAGGAATTGGTATTAAATGTTAAAAGTGATTTTGTGTAAAATAGCTCTCCAAAAATGAATGTCTACCATGTCTTAACGTTTGTGGTATAGAAAACTGACTGGACAATAAATTTCACCATTAAATAATTTAAAAATTAAACAAATTTTAAGTACAGGTCGTCTCTTTTTAAAGAAAACACCCTAACTGTATTTAAGATAGGTATCGCCATAATCATGATTAGAGTCCAGATATGGTATATATATAAAAGCAGGAATATGTTCTTTTTAAATATAAAGATAATATTCAAAAATAAGTCATTTGACACCACTTTCTTATGTTTTTTTTTTTGCTTTTCTAAAATTTGTATGTGTTTTTAAATCTTTGTGCTTATTTGGTGCTTTGGTATATATCAACCATGAGGAAAAAGAGGGTTGCAACTCAAAAAATGTAATTTTCCAGTAAAGCTATTGTTACGTCTTTATTTAATTCTAATTTATTGTTCTTATTTTAATTTATTAAAACACACGGTAATTTATATTAATTTATTAAACTACTGTACAACAATTTATTTGACGAACGTTACAAGTAAATCACGGGCGCGAGTCTTCAAAATTAACTGTCCTTCCATATAAAATGTTTCATTTATATACACAAACTGCCGTTATCTCGAAAAGTCGACGGCCCTCTCGACTAGCGGCAAAATGGTAACGGCAAACTGGTATTTTCACATCGGCTCGTCTCCAGAAGGTTCGAATTGTTGTTTTTATAACAAAGGGGGACCCATCATGTGTCAGGTAGGCATTACCTAGAAAATACTCGAATGAATAAGCATATTAGTAATAAACATGTTTACCGTTCTGAGTCATACGACACGTCACCATCTATCGTAACACTATTTAAACATTCTTTGCAACAATAATAACTCGGAGAGTGGAAAGTTTGACGTGCTTTGGAATATTAATGTACATATTTGAAGACAATTTCTTTAAATCAAGTATATCTGTGAAAACAGTCCGTTCAGCTGATATTTTACTTTTGCCTGTTTTTTAGCCTATCTGATTATTACAGCATATTGATCAGGAACAAAGATGGGACTGGACTTTTTATATTTTGTAATCTCATTCTCGATTTTTGCATGTACGCTGTCTCCTTTGTTTTGGCTATGTCCCTTAACGAAAAATTTGTGGGTCATAGACTTGATTCTTAGTTTGTTGATCATGTATACATAAAGGGCAAGTATATACTTGTTTTTGTTTTGCCCACAACAATTGTTAGAGTAAAAAATTATTTTCAAATCTGCTCCATTATTTTTATTAGAAAGATCTTCAAGATATTTAAATAGGCATGTTCCTATTTTGTTCGCACCTCGCAAACCTTCTCCCTTGTGCCACAAATAGCAGACTCCTTCTATGGTTTTGATGGTAAATATACTAAAATTAAAAACATTCAACTTTGAGACGTAATAGAATGAATTTGCATGTCTAATAGGACACGCAAAACTTTTTGAAGGTCATAAATTAAAACTGTCACATCATCGGCAGTCTTCTGTTTATCGTTTTGTTTTTCTTCTCGGCTGAGTAACTTTTCCTTTGAATGTGTTAGTCTTCCAATTTAGCTTTCTCGGCTTCTGAACAATTGCGATACTCCAAACACAACTCGCACTGATCCTTCTTCGGTACATGAAAAGATGGGTTATACTCCTCCTTAAAGATTTTGCTGTAAAATTGGTAATTTCCGTATTCCAATTACTCCTCTTGACATAATTTTACATAATCTCTATGTAAATCTGACAAAGTTTTTCCACCTTCTATAAATTCGCGTGAAGTATTAGCTCTACAATAGTGAGCCTCAACTCTCGGAATTGAATCTATGTGTAAACTTATTCTGTCTTGTATTTCGGTACCTATCTTTTTATGATTTCCGTGTTTTCCTCTTCTATCTACATCAATAATCTTACCAGATTCACAAATACTTTGTTTTTTGAGTACAGTCTAAATAGCTCTATTGTTAATTGCTAAAGTTGCCATAAAATATGTTTTGGAAACCCTTATGTTTTGCCCAGAAATTGTAAAGGTAAATGCGTTATTTTTTCTTGGATTCACAATATTACTATATTTATATTTTGGATTGATTTGTGTCATATTTAATGCTATATATTCGCTTTGCTTTCCAAGCCTACAAAATTTTGAAAAAATGTGTTCACGTTGTCCGGCAGAAATTTTGTCATAGCATTTAAGTCTGCATTTTTGATCAGGTGATAGAATGAATCTTCGTGGTCTTTCTTTTTTACTCTTGATATTGTACGATTTTATTTTTCCTTTATTTGAGTAGAAATATAAGATTCTCCCTTGTTTCTTAAAATTTTTGATTAATTCTTTTGCCATAATTCGAGTCCTTTCGTTCTTTTTTTTCCAATTTTCTCAGTTTGAGTTTCAGCCGACACTTTCTTTCTCTTTGATGGATTCTCATCTTGATCTACTTCTATTTCTGCTTCAGAATCGGAAGATTTACGTGGTTCCTAAAATATGAGATCGCGCACGCTATCATCGGATCCATATGTATCATTTTGTAAGTCCTCATCGGAGAAATCTAAAACAATCTTGTTTTATTAAATATATACACAAAATGCCAAATAATTATAAATTAATTTTTTCTAAGCAAAACATACGTGCTCTTAAATTCAAATTCATGATATTTGTATTTAGATTATGGTTACATTTAAAAATGAATCTAAAATAATACAAATACATAAACTTAAATATTATGTAGATTACAGATACATTTAGACTTAAGCCAAAATTTAATTCAAATTTCAATTCAAAATCTATGACAGCTAAAAGTCACATTTAAATATAAAACTTTTTTCACAATCAATACTAGTAAATGTTCAACTTACCCTGATATTCAATAGTTTTATAACAACTTATAACACTATTCCAGAAAGAGTAGAGTATAAAATACTCTACTCTAAATTCTCTACTCTATTCCAGAAAGAGCACAATCACTTGAAATATTTTAAAACGAAATATAATGTTATTTCTCATCAGCGGCGATAATTCCACATGAACATTCGGTTCCACCATATTGTAACACTCTCGTTCACAGGTGTCTGTCAAAACCATTGACGTTACCACGTTGCATGTCGCAATCTCGCAAGCATTTTTCTCAGAAAAGTAGACTACTTTTTCGGTTGATTACTGCATAAATCTCGAAAACAGAGAATTTTGAGTTGTAACACTCTTCTTCAGCATGCTCGATATATATTCTTATAATTTTGGCATTTGACATAATTTTTATATGATTCTATTCTTCAAAACATAATTTATAAAAGCCTGTCAAAAAATATTAATTATATCGACATTAGTGCTAATCTTTATTTGTCAATATTTTTGCTCATATCTATGCACGTATATAATAAAATATAGCAATAAAAACAATCTCTGGAGAAACAGCAAATGTTATTAGTTGAGTAGATCCAAAAAGTCAACAGTTTTGAAAAAAAGATGGAACGTATCCCTGGACAAAATGGTCAGATAGTATTAGCAAAACTTAAAGATATATTACAAAAAAGGAAGGATTTTAAAAGATGAAGAAAATATCTTCAATTTTAAATTAAGAACACGTTGACGATATGAATATCAGCATTAGATCACTGAACCTCAGGCAGATTAAAATTTCCCACAATGTAAATTTACATTAAAATTATTTATTTGTTATTTCGAGAATAAGAATAAGGCATTTTTTTTATTTAAAGATACAATATCACGTTAACTACATTTATACTGACTGTTACAAATTTATGTTCTACCGTTATAAAGTCTGCATTATCTAAGTTAGTCTTCTATAAATACATAATTACTTGTTTTAGGTGCCAATAATTGATCCTCTACAAGAAGAGGACATGGAAACGCAAGCATCGCAGAATATAGAAACGTTCGTTGATATCTCTGGGCGCCCCATTAAAGACTTGTCATTTTCATCCAGTAATACCCATCAAGCTAACTCCATTTCTCAAAGTTAAATTATAGAAAAGACTGGTCGAAAAGTATTGTACATATATTATATGTTTAAAAGCAGTATAAAGAGGCTTGTGATAAGAAGAAATTAGATATTAGTGCCATTTTCTTTAAAAGAGTAATATTTTTCTTCAAGAATACTGGTTCTGGGCTTTGTAGATGTTGTGGATAGTTTTAAATTAAAACAAATACTAAAACTTCACTTTATGATCTTAATAGAAAGAAGAAAACGGTTCTATACTTATCAAATAATTGGTCAATTCTTTTATCGCAAGTTTCTTTCAACGGTTTGGGCACTGCCTATATATTGAGAGATTCAAACTATTTGAACTAATGAAAAATACAAAGATTAAAATTTACAAGCATTTTATTTTATAGTTAATACTGTCTATAATAAATTTTTTTGTTTTATAATGCAACACAATAATATGTAGGGTTGGGATAAAATCATCGAGCAAAAAGACAAAAGAGGGAATCTAATCGTTATGAAAAGGAGACCAAAAAAGTGGCCTCTGATGGCGGACATATCCGGAAATGCGAATGCGCCAAATTTAAATTTCATGACACTTCACAATAATCATACAGTGGTGTAGGGGTTCTAATTTATCTATTTATTTGTTATATTACATAATATTAATATTACATAATATTAATACATAATACACTTTTTTTAACACTAGAACATAATAAAGTTTTAATTAAATAATAACAATAATAGTCTAAAATGTGAAACAATTGTTAAAAAACTTCAATAGAAAATACAAATAATCTTTCATGTGACAGTTGGGACAAACAATAACATCAACAATAACATAACCCAACTAAATTTGATTTCTTAAACAAGGAACTCTCTTTCCTTGTTTAATGTGACCTCTCAAGATGGCATTTCATGTCTAACAATATTTTGCCCCCACTACCTTTACATTCCCTCTTTTGTCTTTTTGCTCGATGGATAAAATACAGAACCAAGTACATATCTTTGAAACGCAAAAGACCATATTTATGAAACTTAGCATGCAACTACACAGACATATAACGCATCTTATGCCATATCTTTTGTTACTATTATCTACTGCTATAGTTTATTTTTATGAACGAGAGAGTAATTAGCATAATTTTAACTGGTACCTCCGACCACTCCATGGGCGTGCTCAAGATTAATTGAAAAATTACTTTGAATAATTGTAAAAAATAAATGAATTATAAGTGTTATGTGTATGTAAACAAAAGTGACCTCTTTTATCACACACTATATTAGAACTGACTGGCCTACATTAAAAAGGGTTTTAAAAAGTTCACATTTTTTTTTAATTTTTAAAAATTACAAAAGAGAAAAAGAGTTTTTAAAACCGTCTAAGGTATGTTAAATAGATGAATAAAAATATTAATATAAAACTTACAGCTATTTGTTACAAATCCAAATCAGATTCAGAAAATGAACTTTCAGAACCAAGATTTATAATAACTGGCTCGATCATTTTATCAGTAATATTGTCCAGCTTCCACATTTTTTCCTCTTCTTTAATAGTGTGATTTACTGCCTTTTCCCAGTTTTCAGGTTTTACATTATTTTTACGGCCTCCAAAAACAACTGTTTAACATCATGAATTTTAAAAGTGGTATTTTTTCTTGAAACTTCACTCTTTATCTGTGCCCATACCAGTTCAATCGGGTTTAATTCACAATGATATGGTGGGAATCTAAGTACTGTCATTCCACGATTTTTGGCAATTTCATCAATTTCGTATTTTTAAAATTTTTCTTTATGAAGGGCACACAACGAATAAAGTTCCTTTCTTATAGATCCGGGATGGTACGTAATATTTTTTGAACTCAGCCAATTCTGCAAGTCTTTTTTTAACCACTTGGTTGTGGGCAGTCCTTCTATAAGTCTGTAGTGATAACTTGCATTATCCATTACTATTACACAGTTCTTAGGATGAAGATCTATCATTTGTTCGAACCATTCTTGAAAGACATCAGCGTTCATGTCTTCATGGTAGTCACCGGTACGAGTTGATTCAAAAGTTAATAAACCACCTTCAACAAAACCGTCTGAACTGCCAATGTGTACTATTATCAGCCTGCGTCCCTTTCCTGATGGTGGGTTTAAACCAGTAGATAAGTTATTTACAAAAGCGTGCCTTTGACTTGTAACAGTTTCATCCTGCCAAAATTTATTTGGTGTATGACCCTCGTTGATCCATGTTTCATCAAGATAAAATATTTTTCTTTTTTGGTTTCTCATTTCCTTTATGGTTCTTAGAAAATGTCTTCTCCATATGACAATATCGCTTCTTTCTAATAAAATAGACTTTCTGGGATTCTTTTTCCAGCGGAAGCCTATTTCTTTTAAAAGTTTCCATAACGTACTTCGACTCATTTCTGGGTAATCCTTATCATCTCGAACTGAGACAAGAACTTTATCCAATGTTGGAAATTCTTGTCTAAAGAAGAATTCATGCACTTTCCGTCGAAGTCCTTCTTTAAAATGATATTCTATTTGAAATTTTGGTTTCCCTGGAGCATTACGTGGCATTTGAAAACTACCACATTTCTCTTCTTTAATAACTCTGTAAATCGTAGATTTCCCAACACCAAGTGTACTGCTAACTAACTCAACGGTCTCATCAACACTTTCACATAAACGTTTGTCTGTAAATGATTTAAAACAATTAAATATTAATGTTTTTTCATTAACTGTTAAAGGACCAATTTTTCGGCGTTTACACGGCACTTCCAAATTTTCCATAACACTAGTATACACAATAAACTGCACTTGCAACTGAAGTACCTACTTTTAGTGAACTGTTAAGAATTTTGAATACGCCACTTGGACCTTCCTACAAAATGGAAAAACCCACTATCACATTTTCTGTGGAATAAGTTTAGAAGGTAATTATCTAGTCAATTACTGTCGTAGATTCCTGGAATTAAAGAATTAAATGTTTGATTGTTGAAACCCTTACTTCGTGGAATGCACTCATTTCAGATAAAATAAAACGTTTTCTTTTATCTAAAGAATTAAACTTTATTTTGCAAATAGATAGGTACTTATTAAACTTTTATTGGTTATATATAACCAATAAAAGAAACTACTTACATTTCTTGCAAATTCATTAGTACCTGTTAACCTCCATCACTCCGACACTGGCAACCTTATTTAGGGATTAGTAACCCTCACAACTATTGTATTCTATTCTGCTCCAACCTTTATACCTGGTGGTCATAGTCAATTTAAAATTGTTTTCCTATATACTTCTGTAAACTTGTTGACAAATATCTGTTTTTCATTGAGTCACCCGTATCAACAGTTTAGGGATTTGCATACATAATTTATTGTTTTATTACTCTCTCATACATAAAAATACACTATAGTTTCATCGGAAATACCCTCAACTTTTTTAATTTAAATGAGGTACCCTGCATATTTTTACATGTTTTAAAAGAACTTTCTATTCCTACATATATTCACAAAATTTCATTGATACAATTCATACATACCAAGTTTGCTACAAAAAAAAATACTTAAACAAAAAATAGATCAAGCTAAATTTATTTACTAAGACCAGTGAGAATAATAATTTAACAAATTCACTTTAAATATTTGAAATGCTCGCCGTTCACCTTCTGACACTGTGCAAGCCTATTGATAAATTCATGAGTCACTCTTTCCAAGACTTCCTCACGTATTCCTAAAGAAAAAAATCTAACCAGTTAATTATTTCTCGTTTTAACATTTTTTTCTAACAAACTTTTAATACATGGATTAGGAATAAGAAATTCTTTTAAAATCTGCAAAAATGTACAATGTGTCCTTAATTCATAAAATAAAACGTACAGCTAAGATGGAAAGTCTACTACAGAAGATGCCATTGTTCGTTTTAAATTTGTTGTTTCTTATGGTACGGTAAGGTCTCTTAATTATATAATCTGAAATTACTGTAATGCTTATTGATTTAATGGTTTTTTAACAGACTTCTTCTTCTTAGAGTGCCCTCTCCCTACGGAGATTTGCCATCACTGGCCGGAGATCTGCATTGATACGAATCATGAAGATTCTTCAACTGCCTTCGGCCAAAAGATTTTATTCCTTGAATATTTTCCTGTTTGTTTCAAAATTTCATATTTTGGTCCATGATATTTTTAATACTCTGTGGTGATAACCATATGAAAAATATTCATATGGTTAGCATCCGACCCGTGCCAAATAGTATTATGGAAGTTCTACCCACTTGTACCCACAGGTAGAAAACGTGTGCAGAACTTCCACACCCCCTCCACTTTCTTCTGTTCTCTATCATATCAATTCTAAAACTTTTACTATACTTTTACTACACGATTAATTATTCGCAATTGAATATACGAGGTTCGACGAAATACCACTTTAACCAAGCCATCCATTGTGATCCTCTGATAGCTTCCAGACTTAACATAAATGCAATAACTCAGACCAATATTAAGCAATGTAAATGTGCATATTCTGGGCGATTTTTGTTGTGTATACTTGTCTGGTATATTATTTATATGGCCTATTGTGGTATTATTCTTTCATTTATTTAAAATTCACTCTTATGTAATGCTTTAAGGCCCCGATACACATTAATGTATACTGAGCAGTATACATGCACAAGTTTATTGTGCAAGTATGCCGAATATATGGGTCGACAACACACGTACAAGTATACATGCACAAGTGCGTGAGTTTAAACATGAACCATGTCATCGTTGGTGTAAGGGGTGGCTAAAGAAAAGAGAAATCTGTGCACATACGAATCTGTTAAATGAATTGAAAGTGTACCCACGTGATTGGCATAATTATTTACGAATGGACGAAGCAACTTATTTGTAGTTATTATCACTTGTAACTACTTTAATTCAAAAAGGAGACACTATTATGCGAGAAACTATAGAAGTCTTCACAAAAGACTAACGGTAACCTTACGATTTCTTACAACTGGAAGTAGTTACGAAATTTAAAATTTTCAACCAGAATCTCACCCCAAGCATTAGGCCACATCATTTCTGAGACGTGTCCTGTACTATCTCAAGTGCTGAAAAATGATTTAAAGGTAAAAAAAATAAAACAATTTAAATTGACATTAGTAAAACTGTAGTAAAAAAATTTATTTGAGTAAACTACAAATTAGTAAAATTAGATATACCTAAAAGAAGCAACGGAGGTGTTAGATTTCTCAGTGGAATCATTTTCACAGATGATCGTCTCAGCTGTAAATGACGATGGAGACGCACTATTCGCAGATAGAAACTCCACAGGTTCACTTGTAGCATTGCTGTACATGTATGTTGACTGAACATTGCTGACACTAGAGGAAGTAATACTGTAACGATTATTTTGCCTACCACATAGGGTATTACTATGGGGGGTTAAAAATTGGGGACAGAAATTACGGGGCTAGAGATAGGACAAGCAAAAGAAACCGAAACTTTAACGATCGGTCACTCAGGGCTTATTTGGAGAACTGGTTCGTGGATAAGTGAATGACAAGGGAACTGAAATGGGGTAACTACAAAAATTAAACAAAAGGGATACTTCAAAAAAAGCCGCTTTGAAGAATCTTCCTGCTGGATGAAAGAAAAGGTTCTTCCTTCCTAAAAACACAAAAAATGGTTTAGAGAGTTAGTTAAAAGAAATAAACAAAATGGTTATACATAAATAAATTAAAATATCAGCTAAGCCACACCCTAAGATCTACAATTTTAATTATTACAATTTTTTAAATTGTTATGAAAGCAATTATTATTAGAAAATGTTTATTTTTCCTTTAAAAATCGAACACAAAAGTTACCTGGATTTCACAAAAATTTCTGGGGTTAGGAACTGGACTTACAAAAATTTCTGGGGGTTGAACTGGAGTTAGATTCACCGCCACACGAACAAATTCATCTCCAAACTGCGAAAAAGCCTGGGATGACAACCAGGACAAACAAAACGAGGATGGAATCTGCTGGACAAAATGGAAACATGTGGTTATCTTTTAAAGTTGTTTTAAACGCCGTTTTACAAATATCTCAGATGAGAGACGACATGAAAAATAAAACACAGTGATTACTCGTTCAAAATTGACACATTACGTTGAGCATAATTCACTTTTTTCAACAAATTTCTCGGTATTTGACGCCGACACTCACAGCGTCTTGACTGTTCAACGATTCTTCCAAACCTCACTTAAACTGTAACTATTAACTGCTCAATACTACACATTTAACGTTATACTATATTTCCATGACAAAAAAAGGAAAACAAAAAGATTACGAATTTAAAGAGAAATTCGGACTCCAATAAAACTAAACACGCTTTTAACAGCGGCCGGCCTTACCGAGAGTGATGTTATTGTCTTTAAAATTCATTGGCCCAACTTGGTATAAACAAAACATATAAACGGTAATATTTATTTAACTCGCAATATTAGGCGGCTTAACGATGAAAGAATACCGAGGAAATATGCATCTGTGATATACAAACAAACTTTAAAAATGTGTTTATTATCAACTCGTCGACGCAAAAAGGATTGAAATACTTTTTCGGTGGTTTAACATATACGGGGTGATTTCAATATATACCAAAGAATTTAAAAATGCTACAATATAATGGGTCAAAGGTCATTTAATTTTTTTAAATACGAAATTTCAAACACCCTTTTTTAATAATATTCAAAATACACAAATATTTGATACTTTCAGCATTTTATTTCAAGTTTGAAGACGAATGTCTCCCAAAAACTCGAACATACCAAAGTACCATAAACTGGGCGTATTTATTTCGTCGGTGCCGGCTCCAGACTTTATCGAAGTGTCTACTTTTTTTTTTCTCCTTTCTATAATTAGTTCGGAAGGCGTTAATTTTTTTAACAACTGCATCACGATCTGCTTTTGGGTCGATTTCCTTTAATTTTTGTATCAGTTTTTTATATGCCGCCTTTTTTCCCTATCGTGGTACTCTTTGCTTTTTACGGACCACAGGCATGGGCCCCTGTTCGTAAATCGAAATAAATTCTTCGAGATATTCTCGATGTCAATTTTTCATGTGACTCGTCATAACCAAACTCGTTTTTCACCAGTCTAGCGGAAACAACAATATCGTCCATCTACACGAGTGGTCAAAACTCAACTGTTTCAAACTTGTACAAGTCTTTCACACACACGCTCAATTACACTTGCTCAAGTCTGATATACACAAGCAAAAATTCCAAAATTTCCACAAGTCTCATGTCGCTTGTAAAGTTAACGTACTTGTGCAAGTATTGCCCAACACACGTTCCAGTATACTTGTGCAATAAACTTGTGCATGTATACTGCTCAAGTATACATGAATGTGTATGGTAGGCCTTTACAGTAATGCTTGTAAGTTAGGCAACAAACAATATTTTGGGTTTAATTTCTAATTGTTTTGGATCTTAAAAAGTATTTTAGAAGTTCAAATTGTAGAATCTCCAAAATAAATTTTCTATAGGATAAATTATAATTTCGATAATTAGCACATCCATATAACTAAGAGCTTTATTTTTTAGTACAAAAATGAAAATCTTAGACGCAGACTATAGAATGTTTGGTTTTTTTGTATATTTAAATATATTTAGATATTAGAAAAGGTTTCTAGATATTTTTAGAAACTTTCGCTTTCAAATATTGGTAGTACTGAACAGTAAGTAATGATCATACCAAACCATGTATGCATTTTCAATCATTTATTTGCCAACTCTTCCCCAAAATGGTTAGTTAGATATTAATATTGTTTAACTAAAAATTCTTCTTCCACATTTCTTTTATTAAATATTATTTGATGCTTATAATAAAGAACATGGTAGTTTCTTTTAGTTACAATAAGTACTTTTTCTTGATCTCTTCTTCCATTTAATGTCCACCTTTTAATTCTTGTATTTGTTTTTTACTTATTTTTTTTCCTACTTATTACTGCTTTATTTTATATACCATTCATTTATGTCTACCAACAATAAACTATTAACTTAAGATCACAAAGATTAAAAGAAATAAATGTTTATCAGTGTTCTGTTATTGAAGTGAAAAATTTTTTTAAGTATGTTTACTATTATTTGATAAAAATGTTATTAAAAAATGTGCTCTTAGTTTTATCAGTTGCGCTACTGGTAGAAAAGGTAATGCTTGTATTATTATTGTGTTATTTGCAATAAAAATATTTGATGAGGTTTAAATGCGTGATCTGACAAGGTTACTTGTACAGTGTAAAATATACAATTATATTATTTTTATAATAAAAATATGAATTTAACATTTAGAAGTTTTATTGTTTTTTACATCACTATGTACTTACATAGCTTTAGGAGTGTCATATAAAACTGAAGGTTCTCTAGTTTTAGCCACACTCCATCAAAGAACACATAAAAATTGTTTATTTACGACGGTCTTTCATATCTTCTCTTCAATCTTGTATTCCGATGATATTTTAAACTTTTTAAAATGTTATTCCTCCATCCGAATCTAGGCTTACCTAACAGTCACTTGCCGATTAGGTTCTTCCCCCATATCTGCTTAAGCGTTTTTCATGGACCCTCCTGTCCACCTTACTCTCTGGGCTTTTCTCTAGTTGATTATGCTTGGTTGGTTAAATATACTTTTTAATTCTTCTTTTGTTCTAATTCGATATTGTTCAGTTCTTCTACCAACTGTACGTCCTTGTATTTTTTTTCCTTATTTTGCGTTGTCAGTTTTTTCGTGATTGTCCAGATTCCTGAGTCATGTTATAATTGAGACCTCTACTTGCAAAACAACCAATCTCCACTCTTTGGACAATCTGACCTGAATACGCCACTGGATTCCTTGTAAAAAGACGCATCCAGCTATGCATAAATTTCGTAACATAACTACCAAACTCCCATTAAAATTAAATGGAGAAAATTTGTTGTTGTTTAAAAACGACCATTCTCCAAGGTCGTGTAGGTTTCAAAACAACCAATATCCCTTTGCACCAATCAGAGCGCTAGATTGTATCACGTGGTCGATGATTTTTAAGATGGTGGTCATACTAGTGTCAAAGCTGAGAAAAGGAGCATTATTCTCTGGAGTTTTTGCAATTTAGTAATAAATGGAGACAACACCAAAAGCATTAACGCCTGCAAAGTGTAGAAAAAGAGTCGCACAGCCAGAGAAATTGGCGAGAAATGTGAGAAAACGGCTGAGGTTAGTATATGTTTAGATCTATATAGAAGAAAAAATGTCATCTGTCGTGAGTGCAACATGCTTGGCAGTTTTCTTAAAATGTAGGGAACGTTTATAATTTTTTATATTTAAAAAATGATTTACATATAATTACTAGATATCTAAAATAGAATATGAATTAAGGCGCCTAAAATGCCAACATGCAAGCACGACGGGAGAGCCTACCAGTGCACAAAACTCAATATTGCGGATGTGATGGCATTTTATAAAGCTTTTCATAAAAATAAAGAAAGTTAAACAAGACCCCTTTATACTGCAATTCCTAGAGTTAAACCTTGTTCGCAGACGTCGTCCAAAAACTGGAGTCAATCGTAATAAGACGACTACATGCAAGTGTTTCATAAAAGGTCCAGATGGAAAGTTGCCCATTTGCCAAAAGACTTTCACTAATGCCTTGATAATCACATGGGGCCGACTCGGAAGTATAATGAACAATCATAGAGAGGAAAGTAATCTTCCATGTGAGAAAAGGGGAGGAGACAAACGAACGCATTTATATAAACCTAAAAGATATCGCAATAAACCAATTCCAAGTCATTCAACAATTCAAAGGATTTTACAAAATTTTTAAAATACTGGGACCGTGATTTCTAATTGTACATGTACAAAAAATATTGCTGAGGTACCAAGAAATTTAGAAAATCAAAATTAAATAAATGTATGAACAGCAGTTGTAGGTTTGTTGCATCAAACGATGATTTTATCTGGGGGCATCTGAAATCAAAAATTAATTCTGACCAAAAATTTACAGATATAGAAGATAGAAGCATTAAAATTAAAAATGCGAATTATTGAAGAGTGTGCAAAAATAACGCCACTGCTTAGTACAAAATGGCTTATTGTTTGAAAATTTGTTACAGTTTTATGTTTAGAAATTATCATAAATTATTTTTAGGAAGGATCACAGTAAAACTATATTGAAATTCTGTGAATTGTTGTATAACCTAAAATTGAATTGGAGTGTATTATAGTATCTTACATTAAATAAATATCTGGCAGTGGTCGCACTATTGCCTGAATATAACATCGCGATTTTTCGTGAACTGAGTACATTTCATCAACAAAATTTGTTGTTTATAATTTAATCATAAAATAAAAATATTGACAATTCAAATATTGTCAAATATCAGAAACATCAATATGATCAAACACAACATGTCATACACATTCTTGTACCGCCTGTGGCCTGACTTTAAGGGGTGGCCTGAAAAATATAGTATATTTTTGCAAAATTTTGGAGTAGGCTTAATTCGTAGAACAACTTTAACACTTGTTTTTAATGCAGATTTCACTCCTCTATAAAAAGTTTTTTATAACTTTTGATGTAAAATAATTAGGGAAGCAGGAATTCAACAATTTAGAATTTCCCATTAAGTTTCCTATGGCTCGTTTGGCGATTCACCACCCGGTATAAACAAATAATAAAATTACAAAACAACATTAAAAAAACATTATCTAATAAATGGATCTTCTTGAAAGTTTTTTACCTGACACACAGATAATCCATTATACTCTTAAATGTATTACTGGTTGTAGCCACTGCGGTTCTAACGCGCAAGTGTCAATGTTGTGGAATGGAAATGTCAAATTAGTGACTAAACAATCATCGTAATGTCAGTGTACCTTGTATGAATTTGTGTGATTTTTCATAAATTTTGTGGCAATGGAAGGGTCTCTAAGTAAATGGACTAATGTTATGAAGGGGTGGCAATATAGATGGTTTGTGCTAGACGATAACTCCGGCCTGCTGTCGTACTATACCGTAAGTCACGATTTCAATCTTTTGCTTTTACCTTAACCCAAGTTGTAACAATTTGATATTGAATTATATCCAGAAAAGGTATGTTTACCGTAGAAAAACTTGTTTACTTAATGTCTGATAACGCCAGTTGATTGATAATCTTTATTACATCGACAAAACCAAATATCATTCAAAGTTATTACCGCATAATTCGGTTGTGTTTTAATTGTTTTGACCAGTTTTTAAGATGATACAATATGTGAGAAGTGGGTGTAACTAGTTGATGTAATTTAACAGATCATACCTAATTGGTTTTACTGATGCTGAACCCGTTAGGATTGTTTAATAAACATTATTATCTTGCATTTGACTTAACAGCTCTGTGACAGTGGCGTGACAATGAGAGGATTTTAATATAGTCAATTTAGCTCAAAATATCAATCTAGATTCTAGAGGACTTGCAAATCGTGATTTTTGGAAAGTTGCTGGAACTTAATTGCAAAGTCATGTTTAAATTTTATGGACTTTGGCTTTGATGTAAATATAATTGTTTACTTCCATACTAGTAAATTAAACAAAGTTCCATCATTTTTAGGACTTTAGGATGGTAAACAAATGTGTAGATTATAGGATTTAAATACCTGAATACAGAATTTGTTATTGAAACTTTTATATTTATCATACATGTTAAAAGTAATGTTTACTGGTAGTTATAGTTAACTTTAGTTTTGTCAAAACTATGATATTGAAAATAAAGTTGTGCAATTGTCAAGTATCTTTGCAAATTGCTAATTTTATCACTTAATAAAAATATTTGCATTTTTGTGGGGTTTACTTCCCAAACAGAATTTCTTTGGATACATCTAATTTCGTAAAGGTCAATTTCTTTATATCCAATTTCTGAAAATGTTAGCTTCGTTATTGAAGTCAGGATAGTGAAACAAATTGTAATATTTCATTTGTGAAAGTAAATTCATAGTTTTATTAAGTTCTTTTTTGTTTTTCAATGGATGATGTTGATGACTTAATGAAGTTGGTATATATTCTATAAATTACTGATTTTTTTTAGATCTGGAAATATATCTATTTACTAGCAACTTATTATTTCATATATTATGAAGTACAACAGTCTCGTAATCATAACTTACCTATTTACTGTATTTCTATTTTTCTCTGATTACATACAAATGATTTTTGACAAATATATACTAAAGCATGTGACAGAGTGATACATGAACCATTTATACACAAATTCCTCAAGATGAAAGTTTAGATTTTAGAGATATACAAATAATTACCAACCTATAACGAAAGTGTAACCATATAATACAGAGGAAGATTAACAGGAAAATAAGCATTAAAATGGCAAGATGGACAAGATAGTATTGTGTCACCAGCACTATCTGATGTATACTCTAAATATAATTATAATTCTAATTAATAATATTAAGTAGCTATGCTGACAATACCACAATGGTTGCAGAAAATCTCAACCACTTACAAAGAGTAACACCCAAAATAAGAAAAAATACCCTAGTAGTGAAAAGAGCAGTCACAAAAGAAATAAAAATAAGAATTGAGAAAATGAGAAGCACCTTTTTTAACCAAGTAAACATCCATAAACTAAGTCGTAAAAAATGTTGACTTTTTAATAACCCTCCTCTTCTTTGCCATAAACAGTTGTTTACAGTCGAGACTGTACCACATGTCAACATAGCAATTACAACTCATGACCCCCTTTTCAATATATTATTTTAATAATTCAATTTTATTTCTGGATTTTTTAAAATTAACTATAAAACTGTATTTATGAATGTATCATAAGACCTAGTAAAAATTATATTATAATTATATTAGAAAATGACGTTGTATGTGCACTCATGTCTCCTCCCTCCTGTCATAGACTATACTAATAAGCAAAGTCCCTCTCACTCCCTTCTTTACGATGTAGTTTATGGATATTCTTCAACCAAAGATTTAACTATAAAATTAGAAGTACAACTATTAACATGCCACATACATCCTATTCGACTGTATGATCTAGAGACTTGGATGACTAGCAACAGTAGTGGAGTATTGCTGTAATTACTTGTATAAAACACTATATATATTACAGGATCCAACTTGTAAATACAATACATTTTGGAGACAGCCAATCCTCCCGGTCCAAGGCATGCTACTCCTCCAAACCTCTCGATTCCATAAATCTCTTCTAATTCCTTCATTCCATGAGTGTCGAGGTCTACCTCTTTTTCTTCTTCCAGGGGGCTTCCATCTGTGAAGTTTTTGGGGCCAACGTTCATCAGGCTTTCTCAATAGGTGTCCAAACCATTTTAAACCTCTCCTTTCTATTTTGACCGGTTCTGTAGCATTCATGTTATTTTTTATAGATTCATTAGTCTTCCTTTCCAGCCTTGATGTTCTAGCACTTCTTCTCACATAATCCATTTCAACTGCCAACAATCTTCTCTTCTAGAAGATCTAGTAATTAATTCTGTTTTATTGAAGTACATTGAATTACTCCACTTGAAGTATTTGCTCACTTATAGTTCAGTCTTGATCTTGAGATTTACCTGATTATGGAATTTGTAGAAGACTATGTAGAAATTCTTGTAGCTACCAAACAAGCATTTCTTCAATCATTTGACACGGAATGCAGGTGAGGGCTGGGGGCTGTAGTTACAAGTTCATTTAGCTGGTTTAAATGTGTTTAAGCATATAAAATGAGATATGTCTCTGTCTTTGGTCCGTCTTACTATGGCATCCCAGTTGATAAATCCTGATCTGTCCTGTATCACTTGTAACCATGTAGTAACTTTATACCATTCCATTGTTTTTACTGTCCATTCATCCTTCTGCATGTTGTTTTTCTTCTAAGAATGAGTAACCAGTAATGTTCTCTTTATTGGGTCTGACAATCGTAATCAAGATCTTTCTCTGGATCTTTTACTACTTTCTACACTGATCAGTTCATATACTAACATTTTCATCTTCAACTACCGCTTATATCATTTTACTTGAATTTTCACTGGTCATGGTAACTGTTAAGATGGAGTGAGTTTCTAGAAAGTGAACTGGTCTTTCCTGAAGGTTTATGAACATTAGATATGGTGTTGGAGATGTTCAACGTTGAGATGTTAATCACCCAATATGAAGAATTGCTGATATGTGGGTTCCTGGGGGAATTAAGAGAGTACACCAAAGAAGACCAGTAGGAGATGTGTAGGCAGATATGTCAGTAAAGGGGTTTCATACTGATATGACCCAAGAGAGAAACTTGGAGAAATGTAATTTGGGAAGCTGACCCCACTATAGTGATAAAGACAACTAGAATGAGAATGGAGAGATGAGTGGAATTTGCCAATTGATGAACTAATGGTATTTCAAATTACAAAAGTCTTTCATACATTACATAATTTGACAACTCAGTATTTATTTTAATGAATAAGTAATTAATATCAACAAAATTTTCACTATGACATCTTGGTTTGCTTTTAACTCTATTGTCTCTATGATGAATGAAAGTGAATTTGTTTCTGTTTAAAATATGTTGCATTTATTCCATTTGATTTATTAATAAAACATTCTGAATTCAACAACTGGATGCCACCTGCAATAAACAGTTACTTTCATTCAGTGCATTAGGCATGAATAATGTTCAAGGAATCTATTATATTCGATCTAAATATATCTGAAAACATTATATATAGATATGAGGGTAATAAATAGACACACTAAACTAAATATTATAATCTAGTTTAAACAAACTGGTAGTAAATTATTAATTAATAAGCAAATGCAAATATATGATTATAAAAAATATATATACAAGCACAAAAACTTACATGAGGTTAATCCATTAAATTTTGAACATTACAAAACATTAAACTTATTCGAATTAAATTCTTATTATATTAACAATTACAATGTTTTAATTTTGTTTAATTGGAGAAAACGTGATTGATAATTTATTTTGCTATTTGATTTTTGTCAGAAAAGAATCGTTTCTGTTTATTATATTTTTCGTTGTTGATGACTGGTTTTCGATTGTTATAAATGGCTGCATACTAACTTATTTATACTCCAACAATTAATAGAAAAAAGAATAGCGGTTGGTACCGAAGTACATCTAGCCTTAATCGACCTAGAAAAGGCGTATGATACAGTTCCAAGACTTAAATTCTGTGCAAGCTTTACAACAATTCGGCATTAGTCCATACCTTTTAGGAATAATCACAGAAGTATACAGGGATAATATTACTTACCTAAATATCGGAAATAGACTATCAGAGCCAATAAAAGTAACTAAAGGACTAAGACAAGGATTCAGTATGTCACTCTTACTGTTTAATTTATATATTAAGACAGCCCTCCAAAATGGAAAAACCACTGCCACTTTGCGGATCACCAAGTCGTCCTAGCTCAAGATTCTTATGATCTAGAATTTATGATATAGCGTCTATGCAGAGAATATGTAAAGTGGGGGTTACAAGTCAGCATGAAAAAAACAGAATATTATTTAGTTATCAATTCAGATGCAAGATTTGAAGTATTGATAGACGAGGACGTGGAAATCAAACAAGTGGTAAAATTTAAATATTTAGGAGCTCTCATTTATAAGAACGGCTTGGGAGAAACCGAAATTAAACACCGAAATAATTAGGGACGTAAAATTGTAGGATGTCTGAACTCCTTATGGTGAGAGCGCAACATTATCAAAAGCAACAAAAAAAGAATAGAGCAAATCATGGTTGAATCAGTTCTTTTATGGCTCTGAAGTATGGACAATTAATGCAGATCTGAAGAGAAGATTGTTTGCAGTTGAAATGGATTATTTGAGAAGAAGTGCTAGAACATCAAGGCTGACAAGGAAGACCAATGGATCTATTAGAAATAACATGAATGCTACAGAAACGGTCATTGACAGAATAGAAAGGAGAGGTTTAAAATGGTTTGGACACCTATTGAGAATGCCTGACGAACGTTGGCCCCAAAAACTTCACAGATGGAAGCCACCTGGAAGAAGAAAAAAAAGTTGACCTCGACGCTCATGGAATGAAGGAATTAGAAGAGCGATGGAATAGAGAGGTTTGGAGGAGGAGCATGTCTTGGACCGGGAGGATTGGCGGAGGAGAACGGGAATCTCCAAAGTCTCCAAAATGTATTGTGTATTTACAAGTTGGATCCTGTCTAATTATTTAAACAACAAAGTAAAGTTGCGCCAAATTTGAATATTTAAATATTTTGAATTTAGTCAGTAATAATAATAATCAGATGACAAGTTGAATACTTCATCATCATAAACATTTTGATTAAAAAATTATAGTATTTATAGTTTCAATGAAAAAAAAAAATACCACTACTATTCGAATTTCTTCGCAAGGGGTGGTTTCTATAAAGGTAGAAATTATGTGGTAACAAGTTAAAAAAAGTAAAGGAATCTAAATTTAATGTCATTGTATAATTAAATAATTCCAAAATGTTTGATTTACAATTATATGATTCTTTTCTAATGAGGGTCGTTTTCACCCCTAAAAATTAAAAATCAGCTAACGGCAAAAGTCTAATATTAAAGTGGAGGGTAATTAGTATATTAAATCCAAATTTCCCTGCAAATCAGTAAAGACAAGGTATTCAATGACATTGAATTTTAATTATAACTAATCTATGTTGTTTAATATTAATTGATATTCAATTACTTCAATAAAAGATCATTTGAATCAATAACCCGCTTTAATTTTCAATTATACTATAAATACTATAAATAGGGGTAGTGTTCACCCATAGAAAATATAAAGCAACCAACGGCACAAATCCAGAAGTGAAGTTGAGCGTAAGTAGAACCTAAGTACAAATTGTTATACAATTTGTGTGTCGCAGTATTTCATGTTCATCTACTTGCCTAATGAGATTAAAGCAGAGTTTCGCTCTTGTCCTCAGTGTTATAGATGCAGGTATATTAATGTCAGATATGAGGATGATGCGGTAATATTCCAAGATAGTTACGAAAGTCTCTAAAATCGAATGCCTATAGGAAATATTGACTATGTCACAAGACAAGAATACTCAGGATTTATTGAAAGGACCATATATTTATGGGTTTTAAATCGAAACGTAAAAAAACTAGAACAAATTAAATTTGTATTAGTTATAATTCATTGTGGTTTATTACTGTATAAAATATTCATGTAGCTATTGTTAGAACCGTAATCACATAGAGATATCTGCAAGAAGAAAAGAGGAAGGGTAAAAAACACTGAAAGGTAGGTAGCAACTTATCTATCGAATGAATTAAAGGATGTGATTTTTTAATGAATAAAAAATAAAATAAGCCATTAACACGTACAACAACAACCTCCGTCCTACATGTAATGATCACTTACCAATTACATCAGATGAAGTGGAAAAAGCAATATCACAACTAAAAGATGGCAAAGCTCCTGAACCCGACAATGCATATTATGCTGAACTCATAAAGCTATTTAACACCGAAGATACTCAACGACTAACAAAAATATTCAATGACTTAAACGGAGTAATGCGGACTGAAGTCAACGTTTATTGCTCTACCAAAGAAAACAAAATCCGTATCCGGCAATGATTTCCGGACTATCAGCTTAAAAGTTATTTCTAAAAATCATACATCAAAGGAGATATACACTACGCGAAGAAAAAATCATCCGATACAGTTTGGTTTTTGGAACACAGTGGGTACGAGAGAGGTTCTCTTTAGCATGCAATTGCTATTTCAACGATGTAGAGATGTAAATTGCGAATGCATGCTTCATTGATTACCATAAAGCGTTGGATACAATAAAATACGACAAACTGATTATTAGCAATATTTAATGGAATCATCGTCTATCCGTACAGAGGCAGGAGAATCCGATAATATCAAAATTAAACTTAAGGTCCGATAGGGATGTATACTATCATTCTTGCTGTTCAACATGTACTCTGAGGAAATCTCAAGAAGCAGTAAAGGATGTTTAAGTCGGTATTCGAATTAACGGAGAATGTATTAATAACATCAGATATGCGGATGATATGGTGGTATTCACTGACAGTTATGAAGCCCTCCAGGAATTAACTCTTAACCGACGTCGTGGAGTCCCTCGGACTCCGCAGTTCAAACAACGCTTCATATTTTTCCCATTATTGATCCAAACGAGTGGTCTCGTACAGTACCTTCAGGTAGTAGGGAGATCTCCGTTATGTTTATGCGAAATCGCGATCAGTTGTCGCGAGTAGAAGTTATCGAATAGAACACATTAGAGTCCGAGGGACTCTACGACGTAGTTTTATTTTAATGGCGGTTTCTAAAAGTAAAAAAAGTGTACATCCAGACGATGCTAATTTTGAAGAAATTGTTGGGCGATGGCACGACGACACGCCAAACAGTAAACACGAAGAACCAATTTTGAGTGACCATAATTCTGAGAGCGAATTTTATGCTAGCGATACTAACGATGGTCAATCGGACGAAAGTCGGGAGTCTGATGAAGATTCAATGAATGAAGTAGATCCAAACAGACGATACTTTTATGGAAAAAATAGGTACAAATGGGCATCAGTTGAACCTACTCGCAATGTTAGAACACCTGCTTCTAATTTATTGAGATTGCCTACTATCAAAGGATCTTTGACACAGATGGAACCAGTGGTGGCGTGGCTTAAAATTTTTTCTAGAGAAGTTGTTAACATTGTTGTATATTACACAAATGTTAAACTGAGGGAATATCGCGACAAGGACGGAAATCACAACCGCACAGAATTTAGAGACACCAATAATACAGAGATCAATGGATTTTTGGGCTTTCTGTTATTGACATCAGTCTTCAAGTCTAACCATGAAGACATCAACGCACTGTTTGCTACTAATGGTACGGGGAGAGAAATATTTAGAATGGCATTCTCAGCACGTAGATTTGCTGTACTGCTAATATGCCTACAATTTGATAAACGAGAAGAAAGAGCGAATCGAGCTAAAACTGATCTAGCTGCCGCAATTTCCCACATTTTAAAGATATTCAACCAAAATTCTCAAAATTTTTATGTACTAGGTGCTAATACTACAGTCGATGAAATGCTAGTCGGTTTTCGAGGGCGATGTAGGTTTAAAATGTATATATATACCCGGTATTTAGGCGTTCGACGCCCTTCCGGTAGGGATCTATGGAGGAGTATCACCTCAGATTCATTTTAGAATTTTAAACTGCTGCGTTAGCCTTTTTGTTTTCTGTACACCGAGCCGGGGATTGAACTGACATCTCTCGTATTGAAGCGAAGGGGAAGCCAGCCGCCCAGCCCGCTTGGCTAATCCGATCGACTTAAAATGTATATACCTAGTAAATCCGAAAGGTATGGAATAAAGATTCAATGTTTAGCAGATACTTGCACCCACTATGTATACAACACTTATATATATTCTGGAAAAGGATCTGATGCATTAAAGGATTTGACTGCAGAAGAAAAAAGCTCTCTATTCCCTCCCAAGCACTGGTTCGCCTTTGCAAGCCGATCTTTGTAAGTAATAGAAAAATTACAGGCGACAACTGGTACACATCAGTGGAACTTGTAGATGTTTTATTAAATAATAATTTAACATATGTTGGCACTATGAAAAGGAATAAGAGGAAAGTTCCTAAAGAGTTCCTACCATCTAGATTAAGATCTGTAAACTCAACTTTATACGGATTTACAAAAACTAAAGCTATAATCTCTCGAGTGTCAAAGAAAAATAGGGCTGTGCTTTTAATATCCTCGCTCCAGCACACGAAAGAAGATGGTATCGAAACTGGGTTACCGGAAATAAATGCCTTTTATAACAATACAAAAGCAGGCGTAGATTCAGTAGACGAAAAATGCACAAAATACTCGTGCAGTCGAAGAACCAGGCGCTGGCCGATGGCCATATTTTTTAGAATAATCAATATGAGTGCATTAAATGCATATATTATTCACCTGGATTGTGCCAAGAGAACAAAATATACAAGATTAGAGTTTCTGAAGATTTTGGCACAGCAACTATATGAATCACTTCTTCGAGAACGAGAAATTAACCAACGTCTTCCCAGAGAATTAAGACTCAGCATTCAAAAGGTGCTAAGAATAAATCCAACCGAAAATGACGATCATACAGATACCTTACCCAGGAACGCTAGGAAGTACTGCTATTTATCTAACCCAAAATTGAAAAGGAAGACAAGTTTTCTGTGTATACAGTGTAAACAACCGATCTGTTTGCAATGTAGCAAAAAAATGTGTAAATAAGCGAGAAGAAATGTGATCAACTGGCCAATTTTCAGGACTTGCACATTTTTTTAGAAAAACGTTTTGTATGAAAAATATTATTTTAGTATTCAATATAGTTTTAAAAACGTGTTTTTGAAAAAAAAAATGTTTATATAAAATAATTTTTTTAATAATAATTTTTTTTTATCGTCGCAAACGCTGATAGCAGATTTTTCGGTTCATTCAATTTTTATTTTCCTATAAGTTGGTATTATTTTGTATTGTTCAATTTTTTATAATAAATATGCTTTTTTTAATTGTCTTTTTAACTTTCAATAACTCTAATATAACATTCAGAACACAAATTGTCAGTTTGACAACATGGAGTCCCAGGGAGTCTACCACGTCGTCGTTTGTGTAAAATAAATTCACCACGTTGGTTAAGGGTTAATGAATAGAATTACAGAAGTGAGTCAGAGATATGGACTTTCACTGAACGTTAAGAAAACAAAATGTATGATGATCTCTAAGAAAGAACAGCAAATTAAAAGAATCAGTGTGAATAGTCAACCAATAGAAAGAATAAAAACATATACTTACCTTGGTACGATTGTCAACAAAAATTGGGATTATTTCCTAGAAATACAATATAGGATAGATAAAGTAAGATCTGCGTTTCAAAAATGGCTAAGCTATTCAAATGCCACGATTTATAAGTAGGTACCCATAAAATCAGGTTACTACGATGTTATATCTTTCCTTTACTGTTGTACAAAGTTGAGTCGAGGACTCTCACAGACGCTACCTGCAAGAAAATTGAGGCTTTCAAAATGTGGCTTTATCGTCGAATCTTGAAGATATCCTATACCGACCACGTTACTAACCATGACGTTTTATTCAGAAAGCAAAAAGGAAAAGAGTTCTTAACCACAATAAAAACAGCCAAAACCGAATACCTCGGTCACATCATGAGGAACAGCGAAAGAAATGGGTTGCTGCATTTAATTCTACAAGGAAAAGTAGAAGGAAAACGACGACCAGGAAGGCGAAGGATTTCCTGGCAGAAAAATCTACGTATGTGGTTCAACACAACAACCACAAACCTTTTCATAGCAGTAGTTTTTGCAAAATACAGATTGCCATGATGGCCACCAACATCCGAAACAGATAGGCACTACAAGAAGAAGATTAACACGTATAAAACTTCTATAAAACTACATTTTGTCATAGTTACACAGTCGTCCAAAACCAAAATGTTTGTCGATTTAAGGCTTAAATAATATCTTCACATTCTTTTTAAATTATCCATCGTTGATATTATATTTTAATATCACGAGAATGTTACATTTCCTATTTGAAATTTTTAAAAAATATTTATCAATTGATATTTGCTGCACATTTACTCGATTTTATCACGAGTAATAAGTTTAAATCGCCAGTAATTTCCGGTGTCCGTTAAATAAAAAAAGAATATCGTATATATAAGTACATTAACCTGTGATTATATATCTGAAACTGAAACTAAACTGCGATTGTGCGATTATCACCAACTTTGTCCAACGTTCAACTGGTTTTTAGTTACGCCTCGACTACAAAAATAGAGAAGTGAAATAATGCATTCTTTAGTGTTTGATAATATGTAGCAAATTTCTTGACAATCAGCATTAACACAAATAGCAGAAGCTTTTAGTTCAGGAAATGAAGCTCGAAAAAAGTTAAAACCTCGCAATTTTTTCGTCCTGCATGGATTGAGTTGAAATTTTAACAGAAGGTAGGTGATAGCCCAAGGATCAAAACCTATATCGAACCGAAGTACGCTGAAGGGTTTTAGGGGTGAAAACTACCCCTAATTGTCAAAAATTATAAAATAACATATTAAACCTGAATATGGGTAAGATTTGGTTTGAATTACTTCAATAATGATTATTTTATACTTTTGAATAGAGTTCCATCATATTTCAACCCTTAAAAGGCAACCCTTGTTAGAGATTAATGTAAAAAAATTACTAATTCTAAAAAAATGATTTCGCCTTCGATCGATTTGGATAAAAATTTGGATTTAAGCTCAACTCACCCTCTGCTTTATAGTTTATGTCATGCAGATGAACCCTGATTGTTCTTAGGGGTGAAAACTACCCCTAATTTTCAAAAATTGTAAAATAACATTACAAATCTTAAGATGAGTGAAATTTGGTTTGGATTAGTTAAATAGTGATTTTTTTATACTCTAAAATACAATTTCATAAATTTTCAACCCTTAAAAATCAATTGTTATGAGTGCTATAGGTGAAAACAATTTTTTGACAAAATTTTGCAACTTTTCAACTTTTGAAAATCACCCTTTACAACATTGCAGTTTTTATAAACTAATTTAATAGATATAAATTGAAAAAAGTAGAATTAAATACAAAAAAATTTATCAACATAAAAAGGCACCATATATTCTTATACATTTACATAAATAGTTGAAAATATTTACATTTATAGGTAAAACAATTATAATATTAATTTTATTCGTCATCAATTACATCTTCATCGTGATCTATGTCATCCTCATCTTCTTCAATTATTGGTGGACTATTATTGCACCCTTCACCTGAGCACCCAAAACAAGTAGATTTACACTATAAACCAACTTTTCTGCACCCACATGAAACGCCGCATCCTTTTTTGCATTGGCAAAAAATAATTTTCAAAAGTTCATCGGGTGCAGGTTGTTTGTTCATGCGTACGGGTAATAACAAACCATCTTTGGAATACCATCCCCAATCTGTTGCTCTGATATTTTCATTGTCAAGCCACTGTTGAATTTGGTAATAGCATCTTTTTGAATGCTCATCTAAGGCATCAACAGTGGGCAGAAGGGATGATAGCTTAACCGCACAGTTTTTCGTTTTAGCTTTGATGAACTGTTCGTACCGCATCTGCTCGAGAAAAGCTTCCAAATCTTTTATTTTTTTTTAACTTGGTAAGCTGCGTGTCTTTAACAATTCCGTACAACATTATTGCACAGTATCTGCCAGCATCTAAAATATCTTCAAGCTTAGCAGTACTACTGTAAAAAATTTCGGCATGTTCCCTCATGTCCGGTCTTTTTTGAAGAATATCAAAAAATTTTTTTTACCTTTATTGTAAAAAGCAGATACAGTATCACAGCCAGTAAAAGCATGGGAAAAAGCTATTAATTTTGAACTATCTGGGTACCATATTTCAAAAAATTAATTGGTTTTTTTAACGTATTTCCTTCATTTTTAACAATAAAGTGTTTCTTCAAAAACGATTTTGTAAAGGTTTTTAAGAGCTACAAGGATCTGTGAATTAAATCTTTTTGGAACCCTTGGTTTTTAAATGAGGTGAGTTTAAAGGGCTCGAAAAAGATGGTGCTTGATCGTAAATCGATGCTTTAAACGGCTATATCTCGCCAAATATTCATTGTACAACAAATCTAAATAAAGGAAAATTTTAGTCATTAAAAAAGCTACAATTTAGTACATTTTTATTTTTTTCATATATTCAGTTATTTCGGGGATATTTAAAAAAAGAAGGGTAAAAAATATGAAATTGTAAATCGTTTCTCGCTTTAAGCTGTACTTTTTCTAAAACTAAGCATTTTAAATGGGTCAAACTTCTTGGACGTATTAACAATACATGTACAAAGAGAATTGCAGAAGGGTGAAGATCGATTTTAATTATGGGGGTGGTTAGGGGGTTGTTTTCATCGATTTTTTCGTAAAAAAATGAGGTATTGACCTTATTTTCATCATAACTCACTCAATTTTTGAGCTAGAGTCTTTGTTTTTATGATAGGTCTATTTATGCTCTTTAAAAAAGGTTCTATGAGTTTTCTTCCAAAAATGCATCATTTTCCCGATATTTGACTTTGAATCTTTCAAATTTGGCATTTGAAGAAAACCGCTAAACATTGATAGGCCGTATTTCGGTTCCTATTATATCGCAAAAACATTTTAAAAAATGAATTGTATTTGTCTTTTTAAAAGCTACAAATTTGTTCTCTACAATTTTTTTGATAAAATGCACCATTTTCGAGTTATTCGCGAAAAATCGATTAAAAACGTCGATTTTTTCGTCTAAAAGTTGTTACTTTCAATCGCGAATAACTTGAAAAATATCAGTTTTACAAAAAAAATGTGTAGAACATTTTTTGTTTAGAATCACTTTTTTAATCGAAACCTGTGGTTAAAACGTAAAAAAATTTTCACCCTCGAGATGGGGTGGCAACCACCCCCAAGGCTTTGGCGCACTTTGGTTCGATATAGATTTTGATCCTTAGGCTATTACCTACCTTCTGTTAAAATTTCAAGTCAATCCACGCAGGACGAAAAAATTGCGAGGTGAAAAGCTTCATTTCCTGGACTATTTCGCATAGAAGTACAGTTGACTCTCGATAATTTGACACTAATTAAATTGAATATCTCGATAATTTGAACATTTTTCTTTGTCGTTGAAATTAAAGGACTGATTAATATCTTGGCCAACAATATTCAAAAATTTTAATCGGAGTTTCCCTACTTGGTATAAACTGCCGTTTGTTTTAGGGTGGCGCTCAGATTAATGTTCAATTTCGAATGAAAAACTTAACCGAGATTTGTTCGTATTTTCAGTCTGAAAAGTGCCCCATTGTGATTGAAATTTTGAAATTTTCTAAAACAAAAAATTTCATTATAATCTACGCCGGCTACAGGATAGCTGCTTCGCTAAGATACTAATCAAAAACTTTTGAGACGATTTTTGTTTATTTTTATTTTGACAATTGTCCCAGAGCTTAATTCAGTTTATATCGCTGTCCCGGTGGAACAATGGCGACTACAAAAGTGTAACATTTCAGGAGAGCCAAAAATATAAAATTATTTTACTTAATATCTCTTTGTGCAATGAATCATAATGAATTAGTATTGCAGTTATACTTAGCCACAATTCTTAATTTTTCATCCCTAAATTTGATCCCCAAATGCAATTACGTCATTGTTGCCACAAAATAACTGAGGCAACAACGATGTAATTGCAATTGGGGATCAAATTTAGGGATGAAAAATTTAAAATTTAGTTTTAAAGATAAAATTTCAATAGACATTACATTTTGTAAAATTTTTGGTTACCTAGCTAGTTTTGAAAGGTAGAATCGAAATAAGCACAAAAAATCCTTGAAAAAGTTCATTAAACAAATTGAAAATTGTAGTAAAAGCAAACAATTTTAATAAAAAAGAACTTAAAAATAAAATTGAAATTACAAAAAAATTATCAACGAAAAATTTAATCGTAAAAGGCTTTACAAAATCCAGGAATTATATGTTTTGAAAGTAACTGTTTCATATCTTTTAGTTTGTTATCACCTCAAGAAATTTTTGAAGAGTAAGTTCTACGCAGCTGGCATTTCGGTGAAAACAATTTCGACGAACTTCAACCCCTTCTTTTTTGGTAAACATCAACTTTCGTCCACGTTGATTGTTTATAACTTTTTTTATACAGGAAGTAATCTTTCCCTTTTAAGCTTTGAAGTAGCATTACTTCAGTTGTTTTGAAGTCACGGCCTTCCTCGTCTTTGGTGAAATCTAGTCCCATTTCATTGTACAGTGCTTTTACATCGTAAAACTCAGTGAAATCCATTTCTTTAACGGTTAAAGGAGCTCCTGTTTTTTAAGCGTTCCTAATTAATTCAACGTATTGCTCGGGAATGTATATGGGCCTTGATTTGGTTGCCCTCTTCACTGCTTTTTCTATTATGCTGTGGACTGAATCACCTTCATTTTGGGTGTGACCTCGAACAAGGTACTTGTAAGTAATAGAATAATTATTGATGTCCAAAGTATTGACAGCAAACAGGTACATGGCTATTAGAAATTTATTCTTTTGTTGACTTCCACAGTTATCGGAATAAAAAATCACATCAACTCCTGGGCTGATTATTGACAATTCTTTTAGATAGTAAAAACGCAAGATCCGATTTCTATTGCCCCTCTATTCCCCATCACATCATTCCAAAAGTAACACCTAACTTTATCAATTTCACAAGTGCTATCTGCTTCGGAGACTTGGCCTTTTTTCGCCTTTACTTCTACTACTGTAAAGATATAACAGTTTAAGCGAGATTTGTAAAAAAATGCAGAAATTTATCTTATTTGTACAGGTAACACTGCTTGTAAATCATAAGTAGCCAGATGTATATTGTTATCAGTTGTATATTGTTATCATCTTTTCCTTTAAGTGACTTTCAATGGTTGTTTGCATATTTTCTTTTTCTTCTGCCCCGGCATTTTAAAAGATTGGCATTGGTCACAAAGATCTTTCTTCGGGATAAAAAACCCCATATTAAATTCGCTGTTGAAAATACGAGAATAACAATCGTAGGTTGCTGACTCTTCTTCTTTTGCTTCTTTTCGTTCCTTTATATAGTTCCTGTTAAGTTCCGCAATAATTAAACCACCGTCTATGTATTGCCTCGAAGAATCACTTCGAAGATAGTGACTTTCAATTCGTGGAATTGAATTTATGTGGCTACGAACAGAATCTTGTGACTCTCGTGCTTCGCACGTTTATCTTCTGGTATAATAGTAGTTTTTTCACTTGAAACTGCTTTAATTATAGAGCAAATAGCCCTTTCAGTTATTCAAAAAGTATTAATGAGAAACGTTTTACATAACCGTTCTTGTTTCCCTTGATTGTAATGAAAAATACACAATTTGTATTTCTGGGAGTGGTTTTTGATGTAGAAATATGTCGGTAACTCAACTCAAGTAGCTGATTACAAGAAGCCAAAATATCTCGCTGTCTTTGCAAGGACCCTAATGCCCAATACTCTTTAAACTGTGTCTCTCTTAGTCGGTACCATCGAGCAAAAAGACAAAAGAGGGAATGTAAAGGTAATGGGGGCAAAAATATTGTTAGACAGGAAGTGCCATCTTGAGAGGCCAAATTAAACAAGGAAAGAGAGTCTTTCCTTGTTTAAGAAATCAAATTTAGTTGGGTTATGTTATTATGTGTCCCAACTGTCACATGAAATCTTATTTATATTGAAGTTTTTTAACAATTGTTTCACATTTTAGACTGTTATCGTTAATATTTAATTAAAATTTTCTCGTCTAAGACACATTCTGAAAACTATTTTATAGCTACTGTTAATAAGTGTCGGAAAATTTAAATTTGGCGCATTCGCATTTCCGGATATGTCCGCCATCAGAGGCCACTTTTTTGGTCGTCTTTTCATAACGATTAGATTCCCTCTTTTGCCTTTTTGCTTGATGGTCGGTACACACAGGTCTCATTTTTTTAGCATCTACAGGTTTTCCTATTCTAGAAGTATACCCCTGTCCAGAATTCTTTAGTCTTTTCCTCTTTTCTTTCAACCAGTTATCCACATTCCTTTGTCTTTTTTTTACTTCTTGACTAAGAGAGCATTGCCAAGTGTTGGTGTTTAGGGATCTTGGTGTATATTTTACTTAAATAAAATGCACTTTTGTCAATGTTGCCTCACAATAAGGAGAAATCTAGATAAAAAATGACACAGAATACAGTTACGTCAATGCTTCCGCGTATTTGTGAAAAAACCTTAGAGCAAATACAATTGCATCAACGTAGCACCGTAGGTACAAGCACACACTCGACCTATCGAAGCACAACTATACATTATGTCATTGCTTCTCCGAGATCGGCTGATTTTTCAAATATGACGCATCTCTGGTGGCTAAAACTGAACAACACGTGTGACAGTGTGACGAATGGGATAACCAAGTTTGGACCCAATGACGACATAAACTCATTTTCGATCAATTTGAAGTTACGTTAATGTTCCACAGGGACAGCGATATATTCATTAATAACTTAAGAAGCGTAACTTCAAATTTATAAAAGTAGCAATATCTGTGGTTCTAATCAACGAAAATTGATGTTTTTTGTTAATTTGGGGTACCTTGTTGTATAGATTATAAAAATGAAATTAGTTAATTTGTACATTGTTGTTTAAACAATTTAAAATAATTATTTATTTTGTAAAATTTTACTTTTTTCTTATTATCAGTAGAACTTTCATTGCAGATTTTGATCAGCCAATTTCGTTCAGCTTTATAATAATTGTTCAGTGTATATTGTTCGTCCGTTGCGGTTGGACAAACAATAATTTTCGTGTGCTTCTGGTCAAAGCCTGAAATAAATATTTACTCAATGAATTAACGATGCATGTTAATTTCGGTCTGTTGTACCGAGTTCACTGGATATAATATTTATTACAACTGTAAATTTGAAATGTTATTACCTAATTAACACATCATCACATGCAATATTATTGATGAAGGTTTCTGGAATTATCCGTAAACACACAACGAATTAACACATTATGTTGCCGAGAGGTGCAAATGCAAATACATCAGAATTGCTGGTTATAATTTAAATAAGTTGTTTGAAAAATTTACTAATGTATTTTGTTTCAGTTTAACACTTTCAGTCGTGAATTATGAATATGTTAGATTACGATTTTGTGCTTGTGGATGTATATAGTATTATTTTTCTTATACATTTTTGGTCTCAACTAGAATTTTGTACAAAGTGTCCTTTTCAAATTATTTGAACAAACATATTTGTCGACATAATGGCATACATTGTATGGCGATTACTAAGAATGATCTTTCACCTGATCTTTCACTGAGAATGAAATTTGGGAATGTTGCAATATTATTTTCATGAATAAATGATAACATGGATATAATTAGGGGAAATAATATTTTCTTTACTTATAAGAGTCTTAAATTGGTAGGTATTAGACTTCTTTTTGCAATTCTGCTAGGTTTAAATCTTGTTCATATTTCAATTCCTCTTTCACTAACATCACTATCATGAAAAATTGTTTTGAATTTATTGTTAATAGTTTTATATGCGTAGGAACAAGATCCATAGACCAGGTAATGGCCTATAAATACCTAGGTCATGAGATTCGCATAGGAAAAGATAACCAAACCGTTGAGCTTCTCCGTCGTATAAGACTGACTTGGGCAGCCTTCGGCAAGCTGAACCATATTTTCAAATCGTCTGATATACCAATATGCCTTAAAAGAAAAACGTTTAATCAGTGTGTTTTGCCAGTGTTAACTTACGGTGCCGAAACGTTGACCATGACAAGGAGAACAGTTCAAAAGATCCGTGTGTGTCAAAGGGCGATGGAGCGTGCTATGTTGGGCGTTTCACTACGAGACAAGATCCCAAATCGCCAGCTACGACAAAGAACAGGAGTGGCTGATGCAGTAGAGAGAGTAGCAACACTGAAATGGAACTGGGCAGGTCACGTGGCTCGAATGACAGATAATAGATGGACAAAGCGGATACTGGAATGGAGACCAAGAGATGATGCCTACCGAAGCAGAGGTCGTCCACCAACACGTTGGACTGACGATCTAAAACGTTGTCATAGGAATTGGATGCAAGAGGCACAAGATCGAAATAGATGGAAAATTATGAGGGAGATCTATGTCCAGCAGTGGATAAGCGAAGATTGAATGATGATGATGATGAGTTTTATATCCCTCAGATCTTTGAACTGAATCTTATTTCAACTTCTGGACTTTCATTATGCAACAGTTTTCGTATTTTCTGCCGTTTTGTATATTAGTATAAACAATATCTTTAACTTTTTCTGTCTCTTTTTCTAAATAGTCAAAATCATCTCTAACAGTTTGTGTGGAATCTATCAATGAATCATATATTAAAACATAATATTAATTATATTGCCTTGTAATCAGTAAAATAATATTTTTTTACTTTAGTCATAATAAAGGGTGGTTTTGAAGGTTTTGCACATTAATAAAATTAGTGAATAATATCTCAGAATATTAAACAATCTTTGTCCGACATATTTTAGCATTATTCCGACCTGTTATAAGATTTACTTTTACTTTATATAAAATTGGAAAACAAGAGTAGTTTTTAACCTAGAAAATAGTTAGCCCATATTGGTATAGGGTAGATTTTGAAGTAGAGGATATATTGAGCTTACCCACGAGCTTTCGTGCAAATCGATGCGTATAAAAAAATTTCTAAGGTTTTTTCCTATTTTACCGTCAAATCCCGGACTATATGCCTTTCTTGGATGCACAAATTCGTTAAATTTACATCGTTGATCGTATTTCTATTTACAATTACAAAACTACAATAATTATTTGTAATAAAATGTATAAAAGCTGTAATGAATTACTTCTCATCGATAACCTTATTTTTATACAAACAAACATTGTGGTCATCTTTTCACATGACATTTCCACTTCGGCTTGATTGAAAACACACTCCGGTAATTCGATTTCCGATCGAGTAATCTATTTCACCGTTTCCTTACAACGCGTGGCTACTAAGCAAATTAAACAGAACAAAAACGAATGTAAAGACCGGATGATTTTTATTAGACACGTATTTTGTGTGGTTCAGATACTCCGCAGTGTTTATAGGTTGCATACAGATTTGATTAATGCTTATTCTACATTTATGTTGTACTAACTGTTATTATATAGTCACAAATATTTGTTTTTTGACAATGGAAGAGGTGGATGAGAAAACGGATCAAGATAGTGGGAACCTGAAGGTGACAAATATTTTATAAAGTGGGTGCTTCAATGACAAAACATAGAGATAATTAATTATTTATTATTATTATTATTATTAACATAGGGTTAATAACCGATTTAATAAAGAATAATGAAATAAAACGTATATAAGTATTTTCAGTAATCGCTTTATTGTAAATCAAGTGAATCATAATTATTAACAAAAATCTGTTTTATTTTTATTGTAATGCTTTATGATATACACTGTTTTTTGTTTGATTACCAGGTGAATACACAAACAAATCTGATGGTTTTTCAACACGGGAACAGGCAACATACAATTGACCATGTGAGAAACATGGGTTTTCTAGATTAATACCACAAACACCTACTGATTGCCCCTGGGACTTATTTATGGTCATAGCTAAAGCAAGCCGCACTGGAAACTGTAGTCGTTTAAATTCAAATAGTACATCAGTCGGAATCATTGGGATGCGTGGTATCAAAACGTCTTCTCCTTTATACTTTCCTTTCAGTATAGTTGCTTCTATCACGTTGTTCAATAATTTTTTTATCGCTAACCGTGTGCCGTTGCAAAGACGCTGTTGGTTGATATTTCTCAACATTATAACTACCGATCCAACCTTTAATTGAAGATTGTGAGGTGGCAATCCTGGTAAATCCAGCGAGTTTAAAAATTCAGGCGGATAGTTGACGACATCATCTTGGTTAGTAGCCGAATCAACCGATTTATATATCCTCAATTCGCCTGTAATTGGTTCTTGAATTTTGAAATTTCATTCATTTACATCTATATTTTTTGCAGCCAATATAGCACGTTCGCTAAACCAATCATGGTTACTGTAATTTTGAGCAACATCTGGAAACACCTTTTGAATAAGTTCATCTTTTGATCGAGTTAACTGACAAAAAGTTTAGAGAATATGTCTCCAGATTGGTCATTTTGGAACTCGATACGCTTATTCTTGCTTAAGTCTAATACCTTGACATATTTCCACAAATTGGAGTACTTTAAACATGCATTGAGTTTATCAGCTGGAGTTGATCGTGGAATCAACGAAAATCTCCTGCTAATAAAATTATTGCACCACCAAATGGGTTATGATTGCTACGTAGATCTTGTAAGGTTCTATCTAAAGCCTCCAAAGATTTTTTATGTGCCATCGTGCATTCATCCCAAACAATCAAGTAACATTGCTGCAACACCTTTGCCATTGCACAATTCTTCGAAATGTTGCAGGTTGGAGTTTCGTTGCTTTGCATGTTTAATGGTAATTTTAGTGCTGAATGGGCTGTTCGACCACCTTCAAGCAAAGTTGCTGCGATTCTCGACGAAGCGAGTGCAAGTGCAATTTTATTTTGTAAGCGAATTGTTGCTAATATCAATGAAATCAGAAAAGTTTTTCCTGTACCACCAGGTGAATCTAAGAAGTAAATCTTTCCTGTTTTATAATTTGTTACTTTCATAAGTGTATCAAATACATACTTCTGTTGTTCATTTCAATAGTGGAAGATTTGTTTGAATTAATTCTTTCAAAGTGTTCACCGGAAAAGAGACCGCTCCGAAAATATTTGTATGTGAAAAAGGAAAGAGCTGTTTTAGGGTTTTCCCGGAAATTGTTCGAATTTTTCTCGCCGTAAAAACCATTCTTAGACTTCAAGGAACATTTTAAAAACAGAATTGTTAAGATTTTTTATCGCAACACATTTTGCGATTCATTTTTATAATTATTGATTACCTCTTGGAAAGTCGTTGAGAAAAACGAGGATAACTGTATTTGACGATCAGTCTCATTGTTAATAAATATTTCTAAACAAAACCGATAAATGTAGTTTCAGAATTGTGGTTTTTTGTAATTGAGTGAAAGAACAGTTCATGTACACGATACATTTTTGCAAATATTTTTTTCTGTACTTTGTTTTAATAAATTTTATTTGGCTATTTAAATAAGCACAAAAGCTACAACTTTACAATGTATGAAAATATCAAAAAACCACTAGTTTTTTGTTTAATTTTTTTTATTTTCTTAAAATGACAAAGTATGGATCATGACTGAAAACTTAACTTTACTTTTTCGTGTCTGGATCCGACTACAGTTTTTCTGCCCAATATCGGGCTACGTCTACACCCTTTGTATTTGCGAGCCATAAATCATCGAGGGTGCACTGTGACGGGTAAAGTCTGCATACTCTCAGGTGCTCCACGTTCTGTATTTACCCACATTTACAAAGTGCGTCGCTGTCTGTCTTGATGCCCCATTTAATGAGGTTCTGTTTTACAGGGGCAATACATGTGCGTATGCGACTGAGTGTCCGCCAGGTTCTCCAGTCCAGGTTCATTCCATTAGGTCGTTCAGGATGTAGGGGGAGCAGTTCGACGCTGAAATTTCTCATAAACTTTTTCCTTGATGTAAGTCGGCTGATTCCTGGCGGTTTGTCAAACCCGTATAATTGTTGCCTTTCATCGAAAGTTTGCCTGAACTTCTCCACATATTGTGAAGCGCATCTACGGTCGTCTGGTGATGCGAATCCAGCTACCCGGTACAGTAGGGTTAGTGGGGTAGGCTTCATACAACCGGTAATTATTCTACATGTTTCATTTAACACCGTGGTGACTTGTTGGGCGTGTCTAGATCTACCCCAGACGGGACAAGCATATTCCCCTGTTGAGAAACATAAGGCCTCAGCTGTTGTCTTCAAGACCTGGGGGTTTGCACCCCACTTGCTCCCTACAAGTTTCCGGAGAAGGTTGTTTCTTATAGAAACCTTTTGTCTTGTACTCTGACAGTGGAATTTATACGTTACTGATCGGTCTAGTATTACTCCAAGATATATATATATATATATATATATATATATATATATATATATATATATATATATATATATAGGCCTATCAGTATGTTTCAAGCGTTGTCCCTCTCAAGAAACATTCAGTTTTACATGCGCCAGTTGGTTGTTGAAGTGGAATGCACATACTTGGGTTTTAGTAGGGTTTGGCTTTAATGAGTTTTGTTTGTAGTAGGTTGACATCATGTTTAAAGCCTCTTCCATTGTCGACTCTACTTGTGTGAGTGTTTTCTCCTTTACGGCTATACCAAGGTCATCAGCGTAGACAAAACTCTCAGTCTGAGGGTGCATTAGTTGGTCGTTGGTGTAGATGTTAAATAAGGACGGCGCCAGAACGCTTCCTTGAGGTAGGCCATTTTTTGGGTTCTCCATCTGCTCTTCTTTCCATTTAGCACAACGCAGAAATGTCTATTACACAACAGTGATCTAATGATATTTACCAGGTCATAGTCAAGCACAGTGTTATAGATCTTAGTTAGCAAGGTTCTGTGGTTTATCGTATCATAGGCTGCTGTGAGGTCTATCAAGGCTACTCCCACTATCTCTTTCTGCTCAAATCCCTCCTCTATGTATTCTGTTAGGTTCAGTACTTGGCCTGTGCATGATTTACCTGGTCTGAAGTCTGCTTGTTGTGGGATTAGTTTTGCATCTAATGTTTCCTGGATGCGGTTTAAAATGAGGCGTTAATACAATTTATACAAATGGCATAGCAGAGATATCGGACGGTAGCTACTCGGTAGTTCAGGGTCTTTCCCAGGTTTCAGAAGGGCTACTACTTTTGATTTACGCCACAGTTTTGGAATCTGGTAGGTAGAGCGACAGATGTTAAATAGATCGAACACCCATTGTCTCACTTTTTGCCCGAGGTGTTTTATCTGCTCTGTTAGGATTTCGTCCACCCCAGGTGATTTTCCATTTTTCATACAGTCAATTTTTGAGCTCTTCGATGGTAAATGGGTTTCGCAAGAGAGTTGTTTCCTGGTCTTGAGTTCTTATAATCTTTGGCGTTTTGCAACGATTGTTTGTTTTGCCATTCAGAAGCAGTTGGTAGGCTATCTGATTTAGCGTTATTGCACATAGCTCTTTCATCTCTGTGGGATCACCATTAAGTTTTTTGATCATATTCCAAGCCATGACTCAAAAATAGGCCCGGAATTACAGTGTTGACTAGGGCTCGCTTTAGCCTTAGCCGGCCACTGAGCAAACAATAATTTATTGAAGTATTTGAATATATTATAATTTGTTTAAAATATAAATTAGAAATAAATAATAAAAGCATTTTATTTAATTTTTAAAATATTATTTAAATTTTAAAAATTCAGAAAATATAGTTGTGTCGCCTACTGTACCAGCTTTTTTAATAATTTCTTCTTCTTAGAGTGTCGTCTTGTTGTGTCTAGAGTTGTTTGTGTGCGTGAGAGTGATATAAGGTGTAAATTGAATTATTTGCCGATCCGTAACCTATAATACACACATTCTGTAGCTGTAGCGAATGCATTATGGTCAGTTGTTTAACATCGTTTTACCACTTTAGTTTGATTGGAAAATATTCGGATCATTCGTCCGCTCTTCGGTTTTCGCTCACCATGTCTTGCGAAAGAATTACGTGAGTGATAAATGAGATTTCGGAATCCCCTTTGGAGAATTGTGTATATCACGTATCGAGTATACTTCATGTTTTATAGCAAGAATGTATCGGATCGAAATGGCTGAAAGGTAATGAAACCGTATTGATTTCTATATTTCCAATGTGCCTCCTGTGATGGAAGATGTTAGTTTTCAATTGACCACTTTAATATTTCTAAGATCTGTCAGTTTGCTCTCGTGCGAATGTACAGTATTTCAAACTGATCGATTTCTAAGTCTTACGGTCATGCTGTCTATTATTTTCTTGTCTTGATTCTTGTTGTGTGTTATACAGGTCTCCGAATTTTTATAGTTTTCTCCTTTTTTTTCTACTGCCGTCTTTTGAATATGTTAGTATATATATTTTGTCTTTTTTTTTAATTAGCGTATAATAGAAGATAAAGTTCTTTTTCTATGGTCTTTTGGTTCCAGTGCAGTTTCTGTATTAGATAAATATTCTTCTTCTTTAAGTGCCGTCTCCCAATCGGAGGTTGGATATCATCATCACTATCTTTACTCTATCTACTGCTGCTCTGAAGAGTTCTATAGAACTGCATTTAAACCAGTCCCTTAAATTCTTCAACCATAACACTCTCCTTCTTCCTATACTCCTCCCTCCTCGTATCTTTCCCTGTATTATCAGCCTTAGCAGTTCATATCGCTGTCCCCTCATTACGTGTCCCAGATATTGTAACTTTCTTATAAATATTCTAGTCAATCGCTATTCTGAGACTGAAGTATTGGAGTCGGCACTTATTGAAGGAAATAAGTACTCATAGCAGATATGGATATCTTGAATCCAGTGGCTTAACTATACCACATAAGGCCTGTGGCATATTCATTCGATTGGGACCCCAAGAAAAATCGTCATATTGTAATTTAATTTAAAAAAAACTGAGATAGTAGTATTGTGTCCATTTTAGTAAAATATCTAATTTTTAAAATCATAGGTATTACATATTTATAATAAAATAATAATTTAGTGTTAACAAGATTATTTTCTCCGAACTTTCTGTTCTGTAAAGGTATCAATAACATCATTAAAGTTTAAAGATCGAGCCATAGAATTTTCAATAGAAGGAATAGCCAAATTACGTAACCTGTTTTGTCCCATAGAGTTTTTTTAAATTGGTTTTTATTAATTTTAGTTTTGAAAATGATCTTTCAGCACTTGTTGTAGTCACAGCTATTGTAACAAATACAGTAGGTGATCACTTCAAAAAACTTTGTATTTAGCTGTTTAATAAAAAATAAAACTGCATATAAGCGTCTAATGATGTGAATATAATATAAAAATAGATCATAAACATGTTCTTTTACAAAATTTTCAAATATTTTTTTCTTTGACCTTAAATAACAATTTTTTTTAATATTTTGTGGGACCTCCTTTAGCTTCGATGACAGCTTTGATCCTCCTTAGCATGCTTTGAATGTTTCTCAGACAGTCTTCTTTTATTTTATCGTTTCTGTGCCAGGTGGCAATGAGTCTCTCAATTTACTGCTGATTATTTGTGACAATTTCCTGGGCAATCCCCTCTTCATAAGCTCCCATAGATTTTCGATCGGATTGAGGTCTGGGGAATTACCTGGCCACTTCAGTACTTTAATTTTTTATTTTTACAGGTACGATGTTACTGTTTTTGCCTTATGGCACGGTGCTGAATGGTGCATAAAGTTAAAATCCTCTGATTTGCCAAACCAGTCTTTGATTTGTGGCATGAGCTTTCTTTCCAGAACTTCAATATACTTATGTTGATTTATCATTCCATTCACAATGTACAGCCTCCCTGTGCCCTTACTGCTGATCACAGACCATACCATGATCTTGAGAGGATGCTTTACTCGCTCCACTATGCAATTCTTGTGATATTTTTCACCCACTCTCCTTCGGACGAAGGCCGACTTATCCATGAGTATCTCCACTGTAGACTCATCGGAGAAACAAACCTGTGAATAAAAAAAACTATAAGATATTTTTTTTATGATAAAAACAGTGGTTATAGGGATTTAAACTTTAGTAGTGACGTAATTTACCTTATTCCAATCCTCAGTTGTCCAATTTTAGTGTTCTTTAGCCAATTTCAGTCTCTTTTTCATCATTGTGATGGTCAACTTTGGTTTTTTGGCAGGGCGACATGATTTGAAACCTTGCTCAGCAAGCCTTCTGCGGACTGTCATGTCAGAAACTGGCATCCCAGCTTCACGAATAAGTCCCGTGAGGATTCTTCTTGGCTTCTTTCTATTGTTTACGAAGATATCCCTCATTTTTCTTTCGTCTCTGGGTGTAGTGACACGCTTTCGACCACATTTTTGGACACGCTGGTGAGTCAGGGGTTTGTTGGTATCAATTATTTTCTTGATACTGCTCACTGTTGCTTGCGCTACATGGCATTGTTGACCTATCTGACGTTGGGAAAGCTTTGTATTCATAAAAGTGTCTTTATCTCCACCATTTTACACACAGGGACGTCTTTAGCCTTACCCATTATGATTTTCTTCTGAAAAATTGTAATGTTTTGAAAATGTCTTTAAAATTAAAACTGAAGAAAACAGTACAAAAACATACAAATTCAGTTGTAAACTCCAAGCGCAAATTCACCACAATGTGTATGTTGTCACGTAATTTGAAACAGAATGACACAATTCTAGAGCTATAAACGTCAAAAAAGCAAGGTGATTAGTGACAAAATATATTGGCATACCTTAATCGTATAGCAGCATATATGATTTTATTATAAAATTTTTGAACAAATTTGAAAAACTTTTGTGACTGATTATAATAATTTGATCACCCACTGTAACATTAATGCAGTACATACATCAGGAAATCTGTATGACAAAAAAGATTCTTTAGCGCTCAAAATCGCGTTTGTTCGTGTTTTTTTGCTTTGTTTTTTTAATATATTTTTGTCAAAAAAATTTATTTTTATCTATAAAAGGTGACATTTTGATAGAAAAGGATTGCTAAGAATAACAACTGTAGCTTTGTAATTTACTGTGCACTAATTTTAAATGTTGGATCTTTGTTTTCTTTATAAATATCGTATACCATGTTTCGAATTACATCTCTTAAACCGTCATCAATTTTATGATATTTTTGTTATAAAATATTTTTGTTATAAATAAATAACCCTATAAATCGTATGAAAATTTTGTTAATTTACAGATTCTATTGATAATTCCGTGTGAGGTTGAATTTTCATTTTCTGTATCCTGGTTGTAAAACTCCCAATTTTATTGCTTGTAGTGGCTTCAACACTAGGTAAAACATTGTCTTCATTGTTTATAAACACACCATTACCTATATCGCGCGATTGATCACTTACAAACGATATACAGTCCTGTTTTTTTTTTTAATCTTCCTATGTTTCTTGTTTTTTCCTTGTCATAACCTTTATTTATCGCAATATCTCGATATGTTTTCGCTGTTTCGATTAGGAGAGGTTTTACTGTATTTCTGAATTGGGTAAACAAAAACCAAGTTGAAGTGTGGAAGTCTGAAATTCTAACGAATTAATTACAATAATAGGCTGTCCAATAAGAGTTTTGCGGTTCGATAAGAAATAGACAATTTTATGGTTTGAAATACACTTTATTATTCAGTATAGTCTCCCTGACCATTAATACATGTTTCAACGAGATTTCAATTTGTGAATTTCATCTTTGAAGTGAGAAAATTCTAACTTTTTCACGGCCCTTTTTTTACGAATTTTTCCTTCAGCTGGTCTAAAAGGTTATAATAATATTCAGAATTTATTGGTTTACCAGTTTGCAAGTAATCCATTAACAATATTCCTTTCGAATCGAAAAAAACTGATCCTAACACTGTCTTTGTCGATTTTTGGACACGAACTCGTTTCAGAGTCGAAGAACGAGGTTCACACCACTCTTTAGCCTCTTGTTTTGATTCAGGAGCATGATGATAGACGCAAGTCTCATCCATAGTGATGAATCGACGCACAAAATCGATTTTATCCTTTCGAAAACGCTCTAAATGTTGCTGAAAAAGTCACATTCGAATGTGCTTTTGTTCCATTATTAGCGAATGCAACACACATTGTGAACACAGCTTTCTGAAAGCCAACACTTCAGTAAAAATAGTGCATACACTATCCAATGAGATGCCTTCTACTAAATCTCTTTTAGTCACTCAACGATTTTCCAATTGTATTTTTGTGGATCGTCTCCAAGGCTGTAAGAGCACTTTTATAAATTCAGCAAACCATCCTTTTGCTGTACTAATTAAAGGCGAAGAGTCCGTATATAGTTTCGACATTCGTTCATAAATTTCCTTTGCACTTAAACCTTCCAAAAATAAAAATTCAATCACTCCATGATACTTGATTTTTTTTATTGAAAAAAAAATTGTGACACGTCGATACTAAATCACTTGTAAACTCAGAAAGAATTGAGAGATTGAAATGAAACTTCACATACGCTCATATGGAGAGTGTACCGACATAACAAAATCAAAATTACGCTAGTTGCAATGCCATATCTTATCGAACAGTAAAAATTATTGAACAGCCTATTATGTACAACGTACAGCCTAGTATAATTCTACTAAACTTTAATACATTCCTTAGTTTATGTAATTCTTGTTTTCGTGATGTAAAGCTGATAAATGTTTAATCCAACAGGCCAAAAAAAAAAACGAAAAGATTACGCGGTAAAAAACGTTTCATGTTATTGTTAATTCAACAGAGAATGTTTAGCATGTAAATTAGCTACGAATTTCAACAGGTGCATTAGTCGGGAGTAGATAAATCAATTTAAGAATAGAAGGGTAGGAACCTTTTAAATTGATTAAATGGACGGGAATTTGATTTCTTATGTTAATTGGATACCTGACCAGCAATTGAATGGTGTTTTTTCGATTAGTTCTTTTTTATACTTGACGTCTAGACCTATACGAGGTTTTTCTTTTTAGTTTTTTGCATATAGCTGCTTAAAAGGCGCCACAAATAAAACCTTCCGACACAAATGTAACCTCAATATTTTGTTGAAATAAATCGAGAGTTTCATTGCGATACAACAAGTTGTGTAGATACAGTGAATTTTTGAAATTAGCAAGTTGGTCGAAAAATGGATCTTAGCCGAGAATATTTTCGAGCAATAATTTTCGGAGAGAATTATCTGAACAGCTATGTCTCGCTGAAACGGTTTCTGTGTTGGGAATGAATCATCAGGCCAAGTCCACCCAAAACAACAGTGACACAGTAAAACATTAAAACGGTTCGTCAGCTAATTAAGGATGACAACCGTATAACATAGGGAGATAGAGGCATCTTTGGGCATTTAAAAGATTTCGATACAAAAGATCCGACATGAAGAACTGGGTGTTAAAAAAGTGATTTGTTCTCGAGGTTTTTTAAAGAAAATGGTCACTTTTATGCCAAAATCTGGCCATGTGGCAACAACTGCTTTAGAAGATCGAAGAGCACAATGCAAGTGTGCACACTGCCCAAAAACAATAGAGTTTTTGGATCTTCAAAACAGAATTGTTAAACCATCCACCGTATATGTCCGACCTAAGTCCCAACGACTTCTTCACGTTCAGAAAGATCAAGAATTCAATGCCTGGTCAGCGATTCCACTCGTCAGAAGAACTCATCGATGCCTTTAAAACATCGATTTTGCAGGTGTCAACTGAAGACTGGAATGCTGTTTTACCAATTGATTTGCTTGTAATCAAAAGTGTATCGATCTTGCGTGGGCATATTTTGAAAAGCAGTAAAGTACTGGCTATACGGCTATATGCAAAACTAAAAAGACAACCCTCGTTTTTCTTAAAGTATCAAAATAAGACCGGCATCTCTAAATGGCAGTTTTAATTTTACTGTTATATTTTTATTTTTATATATGTTTTATTTTAATTTTAATGTTACAAGGTTTGTAGTAAACAAAAAGAAAACAGAATTTCTTAGTCGTATACATTCTATTTAGTCGCACGTTGGCGGTTGCCTGTACTCCAAACCCTCGCTCTTCTAAATGTGGATTTTACACTACTCCCAGGAGTATTGTTTTCCTACTTGACGTAGGTATAGTCGCACTTACATAAATATAATGCAGAATGCTTCAAATGCGGCGAAGTTTGATCACTTCTTTTTTACATCTGACCTGATGCCTGTGCCGAATCACACCAGATCAGAGGCGTTTTAGTTTAGGAAGTAGTTCGTTACTTAGGTATAAAGTGTTTCAATATATGTACAAAATGTAAAATTTATCAATTAATATCAATATTGTGAGTGTATGCAATCACATTACTGTATCTGTGATGTTGAACTAACACTTCTGCTTCTTCCACAGTGCACTTATGGAACTCAGGGGGCAGAATCTTCTTAAAGTTGCGTGGTTGATTTTACACAAAACCGGAGTGTTTATCGCGCTGATTTATACAAGACTGAGTGTAGTCCGAAGTAACTTCGCTTCCCCTAAGTCGCATAGAGGCGGTGCGTTCAGGACCGTATTAGTTTACGTATATAAGATATATACATACATTAATTAAAGAATTAAACATAAAAAAGTTAATAAGAAATACTTAATAAAAAAATTAGAATATGTGTGGAGGGACGTAACAGTGATTACAAATTTTCAAGAACTGTAGATGCTTCACTTATAAAACTATTGAAAACCTCAATATACGATTGCTACCGAAGCAATGAAATATCTACAATAGAAATAATAAGAAAGAAATTGAAAACAACTTTTCGAAACATGGTCTGCTGTGAGCAAACTTTTCAAAATTGGAAAAAGAAAATGGACTTTAAATTTTAAAAAATAAATAATACAGATTCTTGGTAAATTGATTTTTACGTTTCCCCTCTAGGTGAGTGGAATTTAAGGGGAAGCTGAGGGATAGAAGTAGCAAACTTTTTTACAATTATTTACATTTACAGCAAATTTTAGTTAGAGATAAAATTTATGACCACTCGACTATTTAATAGAAATTAGAAATGTTAGAAATGCTTTTTAAATAAACAGTGCTTAATAAATTTATTAATTATTTAGATCAATATAAAAAGAAACTCGGTCTAACATAATAGGAAACTTGCCCAAAAAATAATATTGCACTAAAATACTTTTAAATAGTTAGTTTATATTATTAAAAACTCCAAAGAAAACATCAAAATCTTACAAAAAACTTTCTACTGGAAATATAATGCTATATAATTATAACTTTGTCAAAACTTTACCTTTCAAAACTAAGAGATGAAGTTGGGTTTGTAATAATAGCCACTTTTATATTTTGTGTGATATTAAAAAACACTTAAAACGACAAGGAGCGAAAGAACTACGAGGATACAAATTGTGGTATGTAGGGAAAGGTAACACTAGGAGTAGACTTGGTATAATTGCTGATCGTGCTTGATAATCACTTCAAACACAATACTTATCACATACAACACCACAAGAGAAAACTTCTACGAACACCTTCAGACTGTAATAAACTAGACTCCAAATGATGAATATATAATCATTATGGGTGGTTTTAACGCCCGTGTTGTCAATGATATAGTTCCAGGAATAAAACAGCGATATAATGATAAATATCACAAATGAAAGTGAAGACCTTCTGAGGGACCTCTGCAGCATAAACGAGATCATCATATAACGGGGGTCCTACGGCGATTGCCGCTTCCCGCATTTCAGCCTCCATCTTTTCCTATCTCTACAATCTCCCTCTTTTAAGCCTCTAGATTGCATTGTTTTTGTAATTTCTCTTCTCCAGGAATTTGGTGGTCTTCCCCTTTTCCTTCTTTCTGGCGGAACATACATTAAGGCTTTCTTTGGCCACCGCTCCTCCTCCATTCTGATCACGTGACCATACCATTGTAATTGCCTTCCTTGTATTCTATCTGAAAGAGTATCTCTAATTCCTGTACGGTTTCGTATTTCCTCATTCCTGATTCTTTCCATTCTCGATACTCGACATTACCTTCTAAGATAATCCATTTCCACAACGTCTACTTTATCTCGTTTATTCTTTGTCATCGTCCAACATTCGGCACCATATGTGGTAATTGGTTCTACAATTGCTCTGTATACGCGAAGTTTGGTATGCATCTTTATTTTATTAGACCACAGTAATGAATTCAGTATTCGGATGCATTTTTTCCCTTGGGTTATTCGGTTTTGTACATCTATCTTAACTCTGCCATCTGCTGATATGATGCTTCCTAGATATTTATACTTGTTGCAGCCTTTTATGACTGCGTTTTCAAGCCTCAGATCTGTGGTATTTCCTCCAATTTTTAAATATTCTGTTTTGCTTATGTTTACAGTAAGCCCCCATTTGGCATATTCCTCAAATAATTTTCAATTCATATAATTTATATCTTCCTCATCGGTTGCAACTACCACCTGATCATCTGCAAACAACAATGTATACAGAGTTTCTTGTCCCACTTCGATGCCCATAAATCTACATTTATTTCTCCAATTCCTCAATGCTTACGCAATGCAAATAAACGAGATACGTATTAATAATACATGTTTCCCTCACAAAGAACAACACACTTTTACAGACAGTAGAGGACAAAGATCTATGATAGACTATATTCTGTCGAATAGAGAGTTACAGCTCCCTCAAATCTTGGATGTAAGAGCAGTAACATCGGCAGAAATAGGATAACAAAACACCAGAATACACCACAAAGATAAAAGTCGAAAGCTTATAGGATGACTCCCACAAGATACCTATTTCAAAAATGAATAACCGAAAAAAGCAGAAACACATATATCACAGAAAGTGATGGAGTCGAAGAAAGCTGGGCAAAAATTAGGTCCAATATCTTAGCCTCGGGCAAGGAAGTTCTTGGGGAAAGAAAAAAAAGAATGGAATAACCAAATAAGCAGAATGAAGGAGACCCGTGTCGTCAAAATAACATTGCAAAGCTTTGTGCCCTCCAATTTTGAAAAAACTGGCAGGACCCTGGTCTACCTGACTTTTCGGCTATACGACCCTTAACGAATCCACTGCCCCTACGAGTCCGACACCAAAATGAAGGTGCCACGCCACGTACGCCAGGCACGTTTCGTGGGGCTCCACCAGTGGCGCACCGAGGGGGGGGGGGTTTGGGGGTTAAACCCCCCCCCCCCAGGACCCTATTCCGACACTATTACTTACACATTTTAAGGTCTCAAAATGGAGGTAACACCATAAAAAAATTTTGATGACCAACCAAAACCCCCCCCAGAGGCAAATTCTAGGTGCGCTACTGGGCTCCACCTTCCCCGTAGTACCTGTGTTGCGATTACCTCACCTACCCGTTATCCTCTCCCACAGGCGGATATTTAACGCAGGCAGAGGAATTTCGCTCGTTCAACCTCGCCTGGTTCTCTTGGAATGAGAGTAGAGTGGTCCCACGAGAGTCTCGTCTCGGATACTAGGAGTGTAGACCGGTGACCGTGATGCCTAAGCGTTCGTGTGCGTTTCTACAAACCTTACACCTCAAGCCACGGCTCTCCACCTCTCAATTCCTACCCATTAGTCGCCTCTTACGACAGGCAGGGCCTTCTGACCTCGGCTGTATACTTATCTCCGCGAGCCGAACGGAGATAAGTCACCCCTCGGCAGAAGAAGTATCGGACGACCGCGCAAAAGATGGAGTGACAACCTTCCATAGAGGTATTAATCCGCCAATGAACAAGCAGAATTGCTTATAAAGAGGAAGAAGAAGAAACACTAAATCAAAATACTAGAATTACACTTGCTACAGCAACTAGTACATAGTTATTAAATTGTTCTCATGTTGTTTACTAACAACATAGAACTGTTTCACATCTAACAACATCATGAAACATTTAGGACATGATGCGTGTGAAGATACGAGATTTTCTTTAATTTAATAATTACAGTAAACTGTTGGAGGTACCGTATACGTGCAAAAGGACAAATTCAAAAAAAATGTAGAGTTACACAAGTTTTCTCATGAAGGTATCTATATTTTCATGATCCTATCTTGCTATTTCATTTTTTTCATATATATTCATAAGCGAAATTATATTATGACCTCACGACTGCTCCTAAATTCTATTTTTCTTTCATGCAATTTTTAGTACACATGTTTTGTAGTTTCCTTATTTGAATAATTTCCTCGTATAAGTAATATTTATATATAGACGACAAATAATTGTTCCGAAGCTATAATCGTCCGTTCAAACAAAAAAATGAACATCGCATTGATAATATCGACATTGAAGTAGCGTATTAATCGTTATCAATGTACATCAACCATTGGTAAGTACATGTTTTTTTCATTACTACATTGTTATGTACTAATACATGCCAGACAAGGTTAGAACACAATTAATTCTGATGTCCAGCTTATTACTGCACATATTTAGTGTATTTAAACGGTGTGAAATATGTTAGTAATGGATATTGCTTACGGGGTGCGATCAAATCGTGGGTCGGGTTTTTTTTTGTAGAAAATGTCTACTGTTTTTATTAACATTTTTTTAACGCCACTGTTAACACTGTCTAAGATTATTTTTATCCTTCTTCTTCTTTATTCCAGGATTCCGGCAACAAACTCGCTCCATATTTGCAAGGGCCGTTCTACCTTTCTTTCTCCTTTCGGATTTTAATTTAATAGTTATACTCTGACAAGAAATTGGGTAGGGTGACTCATAAATGTAACATGATATACTTATTGTACGAGGTACAAAACGAATACGTCGTTTATTGATAATTGAAAATTGAAATAATATCAGTTAATAATAGTTTGATAGCTCTCCGTGCATTTTAATAGGTAATATGCTATCCTTTACAGTGAGCCAGCTGTAACAACAGACATATTCACGATACGTTTTAGCAAATTAAATTTGGTCAGCACACTTTATCCGAATTCTTAATTATTTACTCTCTATCGGTGGCGTTGTCTACATTGAAATTTGAATTTATTTGAGATATTTATCTACCCCCGAGCCCCCTCGTATGGGAAAGAAAAAAGGTTGCTTCGGAAATAATAATTCTTCTTGGATGAAATAAATCCCAATCGTGGGTAGAGATTATATTTCAAAGAAAAACAAAAGCCCAAACTTAAATATCCCAATTGTTCCCAGGTGACTTCTGGTGAATGATGTTCCTTTTATTTATTTAAGGGATACCGGAGAGCCCAATTAAGATGGAATCCAAAATTTACAACAAAAAGCAATATAAATTCCAAACACAAAAACCCATAAATAACTTCCAACTGAACTAAACTTTTTGATAAAAAACTGTATCTTCCTGCTTCACATCATTTGGGACTCTCCGGTGTGTTTTCACGTGGAATATTCGACCAAAAGTCTTCTAGCCAACCTTCAATTTTGTTTCATTTTATATTAATATTTTTTTTATATTCATTCCTTTTTATTACAGTGATCCATTCCAATACCTTCATAATTTCCATTTCTCGTTATATTGGCACTTGTTCATAGTGCCACATACCCACATTTATTTGGTTAGTTACGCTGAAGAATTTCCAAGATATTTATTAGGTTAATTAAAAATTATCCATCATTCTTTAATAAAATAAAATTACAACATGAATTAAAAGTTTTATATGCTGATCCAAATATTTTCGGAAGGTGGGATAAGTTACAAGATATGTATAATTTTATATACTGCAATTCATTACAACAAACTGTTACCGAAATTAATAAATTATTGTCATTAATTCTCTCATTACCACCAACGTCTGCCTTAAATGAACGAGATTTCTCTTGTCTCAAAAGAATCAAAACGCATTGTCGAAACACCATGAAACAAGAGAGAATGCCAAGCTTGTCTCAAATGTCAATAGAAAAAAAAAACCTAAAATCTCTCCAAAACTAATAAATTTTACGATGACGTTATAACCCATTTGCTACTTCCAAACAACGTAGACTAGTATTTATAAACATGTTTAGGTTATAAATTTATAGCAAAAAACAAAGAAAAAATCTCCTATGATGATTGAAGTCTTTATTAGACGGTATACCTATCTGAGGAGACAAAAAATACCTTGCCGACCTTGTCTCTCAAGTCACGAGCCGCCACTGCCACTGTTTCCTGTACATTGCCAATTTCCTGTACATTGTCTGACAATATTTATCAATATAAATATTATTAAAAAAAATGTAGAAAATCGCCCATTGACAATTTTCTGTATATTCTTGGCACTAGAATAGTGGTAGCGGGTAGGAACTCCTTTTGGATAGTCCTATCAGGGAAAGTGAATCAATCCCTGCCTTCCGCAGATTCCAGGTGTTTCCTGACCCGGGAAACTAGTACCTGCTCAGGGTTCCTTGTCCAGGGTCACGGATGAAGCCCACAACGGCATCCAGGTCGGAGAAGAAGATCTTCACAACGGTCTGGAAGGCGGAGGTGGCAGCCCAATGGTTTTAGGGCTTGTATAAAATCGAGGGGAAGATTGATCTCTGAAGTCCAGAAAGACAGTCAATCTAAAGGATGAAAACCTTAAGACAAATTTCCTGGCCCTCCAGGTTGGGGGTTGGATCATTGAGCTAGCTCCTTAATATCTAGAAAAAAAACTACTGCTAAAAATCCCAAACCAAGCCTCGGAAATATAGACGGATCTAAACAAAGGCTACGAAAAAGGACCATGATGATAGGTACATGGAATGTACAAGGAATAAGGGGTAAAACTGAAGAGATCATTAAAGAAGTAAAACAACTTGAGACATCCAACACCAGATGAATGGAAAACAGCATATATGACCCCAATATATAAAAAAGGTGACAGGAGAAATTGTAAAAACTATAGAGGGATATCGGTCACAAGCTCAATGAGTCGACTATACGGTCGAATACTAAGGGTCTCAGACAAGGATGTTGTATCTCTCCGACTCTATTTAAGATTTATATCTCTGCAGCTCTGAAACAATGGAAAAGGAAAGTCAAAGGAATGGGTATACAATTGAACGATCAGGATTACATATATACTTTACAGTTTGCAGATGATCAGGTGGTGATCTCAAATGACAAAGATGACATGGAATACATGCTTAGAAAACTAATTGAAGAATACCAGAAATGGGGATTAAATATCAATTTAGAAAAGACAAAATACCTCTCAATTAAAGCTGAAGCAGAACAACTCGATATCGATGACAATCAAAAAATAAATCCATGCAAAAAATAAATCCATTGCAAAGAAATATCAAAGAAAAGAAAATGGAACATCTATGAGACAATGGTTAAAACTAGCCTACTTTATGGAGCTGAGACATGGAGAATAACCGAAAAATATAAGAAAAAGGTCGAAGCCACGGAAATGGATGCCATCAGAAGATCGATGAGAATATCAAGGGCCGACAGAATACGGAATGAAGTGATAAAACAACAAATGGGTATAGAGGGCACTATAGTTGAGGATATTGAGAGAAAACAGCTCATATGGTATGGGCATGTGAGCCGAATGGGGGACGAAAGATTGCCTAAAAAAACGATGATGTGGCAACCCCCAGAGAAGAGGAAACGAGGAAGACCACCACAGAGCTGGAACCTGGGAGTTAGGAAAGCGATTAGCGCTCGAAATTTGGACGAAGACCAAACTCAAGACAGAATACAGTGGCGTTTGGGAGTCGGACAACGTCGTAAGACGTTATAAAAAACCGAATATATATAAAATAGTGTCAGTATGTCTTAAGGTTTTGGTTGGACTTCTTTGGCTTCTAGACTGTATTGGGCTTTTGCGACTAGTTTATAATAAAAAAAATAAAGACATTTAAATTAAAATATAATATGTAGTTCATATTGTAATCTTTGTATGTGTCTTTCCTTTGTCGTCTATAAGCCCAGTGATTCGGACGACAAAATGTAAATAAAAAAAAAATAAAAAGTCAAATTTTTATATTATGTAACTCTGCCTAAAATGTGCTAGTCGCAGGATTATTGATCACAATACACGTTTTTATTTTTATTCAAACCTTTTGGCACCGGCTCAACTAGATACGGATGGGGTAGCGAACTATTGGAGTATCTGAGGGCGTTTTATGTAACAAACTCATAAAATCTCGACCTTACTATAAAAGTGTTCTTTCCAAATATTACGAAACGTTTCACGCTTTTTAAGCATGTGAATATGTTAAACAAGAATCTTAACTCATGAATGCAATGTGTAACTACAAGAAATAAAAAATATATATAACATAAAGTGGATCGAGAAAAAGATCGAGAACTGCTGTAATTAAAGTTTCATAATATAATATTCTTGGTTTGGATGATAGCACAGTTTTTATGGCAGAAGATTACAACGGTCTTTACACAAAACTATTTATTCCAGTCATCAGAGACGAAAATTCCACTGAACTTCTAAAAATCATACGAACAAGATGAATTTTGCCGAGAAAGTCAATTTTGGGTCCTGTTACATGTTAAAAGCATTAACGCCTTAAATCTGTTAAAGGTCTATACCAGGGCTTCCCAAACTGTGCGTCGCGACGCCCTGGGGTGTTGCTGCGCTGTCCCAGGGGCGTCACGTGTCAGCACGGTCTTTTAATACAGAAAATATATTTATTTGATTTTAAATGCGTATAAAGTATATGTATTAATAAATTAATCAAATAAAAAATATAACATCAAGTCGATAGACCCTTGAATTATCCGAAATTATTCAAAAAAGTGTTCAATCCGAAAATTATCCGATGGCCCACGAAATTATCCGAAAATCGGATAATTATCCGGACATTGGCAACACTGGTCGAGCGCCGGTCGGCCCCCCTCCCCGTGTTCCCAACTGTCGCGCGTGTTATGTCATTTAGTCAAGCTTTTGTTTTGTTTTATTATGCACGCGGAGCTTTTTGCTATCAACAATGGATATTTATATACAGAAGAATAGAAAACGAAGTAAAGAATCAGGCGAGAGCAGTAATGTTAATTTAAGTAAAAAGAAGAAATATAGGAAATGTGACCAATATTTGGATTTTGAATTTACCTGTGTTACTAAAGGGAATGTAGAACTTCCACAATGTGTTGTTTGTCACAAAGTGTTGGTGGCTGAAAGTATGCTTCCTAATAAACTAAAACGGCATTTGGAATCAACTCACAGTCATTTACAAGGCAAGCCAAAGACTTTTTTATAGAAAATTGCGAGAGCTAAAACATTAGACCACGGCTTTGGATTCAAGAGCATCAATTCCTATCAACGCATTGCTCGTCTCTTACATGGTAGCTTACCGTGTTGCCAAATGTAAAAAACTACTTAAGATCGCTGGGGAACTGGTCTTACCTGCAGCGGTTGATATGGTAACAGTGATGATTGGAGAATCGGCACCTAAAGTGATAAAAAATGTACTCTTTTAAACAATACGGTTAGTTGCCATATTCACGACGGCATATGGCAGAAGATATTAAATGGGCAAATTGTGGGGAAAGTTTCAGGTTTATTTGCCATTCAACTGGACGACGCGACTGATAGGAATGATGATGCTCAATTGATATATTATGTACGGTATATACAAGAAAAAAATATATGTGAGGATTTGTCATTTTGCAGAAAAATACACAAGTTGTGATAGTTTGTTTGTTTTCCGGTGCATGGAATTCAAGATATTCTAGCCATATGTGGTTTATCCACAAAAATATTGACTATTGCCGTTGTAGTACGTTTCGAGGGTGTTGATAGTGGCTCAATAGTGAGAATAGCGATCTATTCATTCAACGTTGTTGTCACCAACTCATTTTCGTTGCGGCTGTGCTTGCCAAGCTATCCTTAATAGTACGTTGTTTTAATGGATACCAGTTCGTTGAAGATTGTTGGTAAACTCGGTTCGCTAATCCCAGTCCGAACTGTCTAGTGAATTTAGTAATTATTTTTTTGCGAAGTTAGTTACTTTTTGACAGACTAAAAGTGGCTGGAAATTACTATACAACCAAGCACCCGTACTTATAGCCAATATTAATAGTAAACAAACTAAATAGTAAATAAAATAGAAGTTTGCGAATTACCGACAATCAATATTTATTTATCTACACCATATAATAAATAGTTATGTTAAATTATAACAACTAAATATATATTTTTTAAATATATACTACCCAAAATTTGATGGGTTTAGTATACACTTCGACTATTTAGAATAATTCTTCTTTTTTTAAAGAAAGAAGTCTGTAATAGCAGGATACTTGAGCTATTAATACTGAGAAGTAGGAATTGTTGTGTTGTAGGTTTCCGACAATGAATCTGTCAAAATTTGTCCGAGCTAAGCGAATGGAGTTTATTCACAATCTGAGGTAACAAATTATCTTTTATTATATCAGTGAGCCTACCTTTTCGTCAGCAACAGTAGCTAAAGACTTTTCCATCTGGATGCGATAGAGATCAAGTTATTGAGGAACCCTTTTTTATATATATTTAGATGTAAGTTCACCATAAAATGACTTGTGTAATTTGTTTGATAGACAATTTCATATCTCCTTGTCCATCACACTTTTGTATTCGATAGGTACAATTTTTCAAACTTTTGTATTAGATAGTTACAATTTGTAACTCGTTCATAGAAAGGCGGATCGCATTGAAGGTGAGATGAGAAATATTGACTAAAACGATTGTTATTAACGTTATGGTAGACTGGGCTATCTGGAGTGTATAGAACTTTACAAACAAACGACAAACTTAAATTTTTTTTTCTAATTTTCTAAGGGGGTTTACCCTGACACTACATATACTTAATATGGGGTTTCTTCGAAAGGCACCTAAAGCGACTCGGAGTACCGTATGTTGAGTTCTTTAAGAACAGATTTCTTAGCTTATATCACATTGAGTCGTAGTCAATTTTTGATCAAATTAACGATGAGAAGCTTCGTAGAAGAGTTGCCGTATCGCTGCCCCAGGAGGTGTTCGATAGTGTCTTCAAAATTGCTTTGCTCACAAGTACCTTTTAGAATTTTAATGTGACTTGTCCAAACCAATGCCAGCGTTTAGTCAAATGTAAGACCGAGGAATTTTATTACTTTTGCAAAGGTCAGGTTTTTACCAATTAACGTTAAAATTGAATTATCCGAAATTGTTTTTTCATTAGTGGAGCTGAGTCCAGAGGCCATTTCTGGAGATTATTTAATGTGCTTTGAAGGATTCTTTTGGTAGATTCTTGTGCAATCGTAGGCTTTTGTTATATCGCAAAAAATAACTAGACCGTGTTGTTTGTTTATGAATGCTTCTTGAACTTTGTATTCAAGATCAACTAGGTTGATCAGTCGTTGATCTATTTTGAAGAAAGCTACATTCCGCTTAGGGATTATATGTAAGAAATCAGCGTAATTGTTTTAATATATTTTAATATGTACATTTCACGAAAAAACTACGTTTATTAACTTTTACTCTTGTATTAATACAAAACTTAAAAATAAAGTTTTATTCTAATATGTATAACTTGTCAAAGTAATAGTTCCTCTCCACCCTGGCTCATTCTACTGATCGCCACAATTTGCTAGTACTGAGCTACCCATGTTTATCTACTAATATCCACAGATCGGTCATCACGGAGACCATTAGCCACAATTTGCTAGTGCTAATCTGTCCATTTTTATCGACTAACATCCACACAGTGGTCAGCATGGACCGTGGAGCCTATATAAACTGGTATTGAAATGAGCAATTCGTTCCCAAAGTTTTCCAAGTACTTATAATAACTGGTCTTAAGTTGAAAGTGTCAACCTGCCTGAAACTCACTTAAAGCGTGTAGCAAATAGTGTGCCTGATGTAGAGGAACTGTACAAAGTTTTGATTTTATCACGTATATAGTTGAGAGTATGATAGTAATTAATTTACAGTTGTTGAATCTTACACATTGTATAATTGTAAAATAAGTGTAAATGAATTTTAGACAAATATCAGTGTATTTATTTATTTAAATAAGGGGTGTTTCAAAATGCACGTCTGATTATAGCAAGGTCTATTGTTGTTGTAAATTCTTACCAATGGAAAATGAAGGCAACTTATCAGCTAATCTTTAAGTATTTATTGCGGCTACACTAATACTTTTTCGTTCAATAAAATTTAACGTCATTAATTATTGTGAAGATAGTTATTACAAACATTTTGACCATCCTTAAGCATTGCAAACAGCCCCTAGTAGTCCATTCTTTCACGGTAAAATATTGTAAATCCTGAGAATTTTTAAAGAACCACCAATTTTGAAGAAATTTTGCAAGTAAGCTTATCTTCCACTTTAACAATTATATAATTAAAATATCTGGTTTTATTTTTAAGGGGTGGAAACTACCCTTTTTTCGGAAGGCACAAATTGGCACCATATAACTTCTTTGACATGTTTCCTATGCTTATTTTAAATTTCATGGCAATCCAAGTGGTTATTTGAAATTCTGAGTAAAAACCGTGAAAGAATGGACTATAGTTGATAAGGATATTGTTAAGATTCCACTATTCGGTGCCATAGTTTACAATTCAGTATTTTTGGAAAGAATGGGGAAATCATCAAGACACGAAAGCTGCAATACCTGGGGCATGTTATGCGTAATGAAAGATACAATATGCTTCAATTGATTATACAAGGGAAAATCCAGGGCAAGAGAAGTGTAGGAAGGAGAAGAATCTCATGGTTGCGTAACTTGAAGGGAATAGTATGGATGCACATCAATCTAAACTCTTCAGAGCTTCAGCATCTAAGATCAGAATAGCCATGATGATTGCCAACCTCCGTCGCGGAGATAGCACGTAAAGAAGAAGACATTTGACACTGGCACTTGTAAGTTTGACATTTTTAAGTATATGCGCACTCCGAACGTTTTGACGTATGAGCAATTCTTTACAGAGGCTTGTAAAATTTGTCTCGGGCAAAAAATGGAATTGAACCGTGAACATTTTCGTGCGATCATTTATCATAACTTTGGATTATCAAGACAAGAGTGCATCGATAAACTTAAATCGTTATACAGCGATCAAGCACCATCTTTTATCACCGTTAAAAATTGATACAATGGATTCAATCATGGTGGCGCTCTCTCCAGGACGAATTCTGTGAAGGTCGCCTAAAATCGGCTGTTATACCAGAAACCATCGATGCTGTGCGTGAACTGATAGAGTAAAATCATCATGTGACATACCGTGAGATTGAGGCATCCTTGAGCATTGGTATGACAAGCATCAATAAGATTTTGCATGATCATTTGGCTGTAAAAAAGATTTGTTCACGTTGGATCTCACATAATCTGATAAAAGGTCAAAAAGAGTCTTGTATCAATTGGTGCAAGGAAATGTTGAATAAATGGGATCGCGGTGCATCAACTGCTGTGTATAACATGTACAAAGGTGACGAAATATGGATCTATGCATATGAGCACGAAACAAAACAGCAATCGGCTGTTTGGGTGTTCCAAGATGAACCAAATCCAACAAAAGTTGTTCGTGGAAGAAGCACGTGACAATGGTCGCTTGTTTCTTTGGTATAAATGATTATGTAGCTACAAGAACGTAAGACGGTCAATTCTGAATGGTATACAATCATTTGCTTTCCAGAAGTTTTCAGTGAAATTCAGAAAATGAGTTAGAACAGGCGAATCATTTTTCACCACAACAATGTAAACTCGCACACATCAGCACTCACAACAAGGTTTTTGTCCTGCCAAAACATCGAATTAACGGTTCATCCGCCGTACAGTCCTGATTTAGCACCCAATGACTTCTTTTTATTACCGCACATCAAAAATAAATTGCGGGGTCAACGATTTTCGACGTCCGAAGAAGCGATTGAAGCGTTCAAAATCCATGTTTTGGAGTTTCCTCAATCTGAGTGAAAAAAGTGTTTTTAAAATTGCTTCAAACACATGCAAAAGTGTGTTGATTTTCATGGAGAATATTTTGAAAAGCAAGTTTTTTCATTGTTAGGCCAGAAATATAAATAGCAACCTCTCGTACTTGATGGATTCATTCCAAATTTACAATTGATAAAAATAGAATTAATAAAAAATAATTATTTACAATTTTTTTTTACGTGCATTTGGGACACCCTTTATTTTTAACTAATATTAATTAATACCAAGATATTTGCTAGTCATTACGTAGTTTTCTTCGCTTTTGAATGGAAGCCGTTGATTTGTTTCTTGGATGGTTTGTAACTAGCTGTGTAGAAATCATAAAACATTTTAAAAATCACAATCACGTTCGGGATGTAGATCAACAGGAATTGTCTGGGTACTTTGCAGTCCGATGGAAGCGCTGTCAGAGAGTGAATTATGAGGAGTGTGAATTGTATCTGTAACAGAAATCGGTTAATGTATGTTTATCGTTTCTAAATATTGATAAAACGAATTTGTATATAATGGTATATTGTGTAACTAGTTTCGAATTATACATGATTTTAGGCGCGTAGACCTCGACCTTTCGATGTTCTAATTTTTCAATTGTGTTTAGTTTCCATCAAAAATACATAAATAGTTAAAGTTGATACCATCTATCTATCGTCCGTCGGCAAATTCAAACAAAAATATAACTTCCAGACCATCTTTTACCACCTTTAGTCCAGACAAATTAGTATACAGTGTGTAAAAGCCAAATGGAATAAATTCATTATTTAGGTTATTGTACATATTTATAAAAAATCCCGAAACACGTCAAATTTAAATTATAACTTGACATTCTTTAACGTGAAAATGCAACCCCTACCTTCAACCCCCTTAGAATGACAGGTACAACCCCCAATTTTTAAAATAGGAAGTATAGGCTTGTGATATATCGTTTGAAAGGTCTTTTCATTCTCCATTCAAAAATGTTGTCGCTTTCAAGTTTATTAAGATAAATTAAGATAAAATAAATGTGGTTACCGAAATTCGCTAAAATATACTTAAAACTTATTTCCCATTTAGGTCTTGATAATGAGAAAGTGAACAAAAAGGATAGCAATGTGGTTTTTAGATGGTAACCATTAAAAAACTTTAAAGAATTTCCGTGGCAACGTTATTTTAACACGCATTGGTAAATTGTTTTATTTAAGTTGTCAGTATTTTGATTTAAGTAAAAAGTTCGTTCAATCCAATTCTGAAAAATGGTTAGATTAACGGAAATGCATAAAATAACAGTTTTACAAATGATTGGTTACGGAGATAACACCCGAACACCGCCTATTTCATGAGAAATTTTATAATTTACCGCCTATATCCCAAGGAACAATAAGTAAAATAGAGAAGCAGTTTCGCGAGTTTGGTCATGTAAGGCAGATAAAAAAAGCAGCTGCCAATGCACTGAGTGATGAACTCAAATTAGATGTGTGCTTGAGTTTCAGGAAAATCCACATGCATCGAGTAGACAGGCATCCACTACATTCAATGCTAGCCATACATCGATAGTAAACATATTAAAAGAAAATAAATTGCATCCCTATAAGATGATACCTACTCAGGAGCTCATGAAAGACAATTTTGATAGGAGAACTTTTTTTTGTGAGCAAATGATGGACATGTTGGATAACAATATTATCCAATTAGAAGACGTTATGTTTTCGGATGGGTGTACTTTTTCACTTAACGGTCATGCTAATCGGCAAAATTGCCGCTACTGGGCCACGGAAAATCCTCACTGGATGAGAGAAGAACACACTCAATACCCTCAAAAGGTTAATGCTTGGGCAGGGATAGTAGGAAACAATATCATTGGTCCCTTTTTCATTGAGGGCAACTTGAACGGCAACAATTATTTGGCACTACTTCAAAATGATGTCATTCCAACGTTGGCAAATTTATATCCTGATCCAGGAAACCCTCAAGTTCCAGCGAATTCGATATGGTTTCAGCAGGATGGAGCACCACCACATTACCAACTTAATGTCCGGCAGTACCTCGATACAATATTTCTCAATCGGTGGATAGGGAGGCGAGGATCGATTGAATGGCCAGCGCGATCACCTTATCTTACATTATTAGATTTCTGTTTATGGGGATATGTGAAGAGCCATGTGTACAAAACTAAACCTTCTGATTTAAATGACTTAAAAGAACGAATAACGCTTGCGATTAGGTCGATCACGCCTGTTATGTTAAATAATGTTAGAAGACCGTTTTATTTGAGATTAGGATGTTGCCAAGACGTTCGCGGTGAACATCTACTTCATTAACATTCATAGTTCTTTTTCATGTTCTACATTTTATTACATTTTGCATTACATTTTAGTTTTTGATTGTATTGTAGCGAATTTCGCTAACCACATGATTTTAATTTATTTTATCTTAATTAATCTTAATAAACTTGAAAGCGACAACATTTTTGAATGGAAAATGAAAAGACCTTTCAAACGATATATCACAAGCCTATACTTCCTATTTTAAAAATTGGGGGTTTTACCTGTCATTCTAAGGGGGTTGAAGGTAGGGGTTGCATTTTCACGTTAAAGAATGTCAAGTTATAATTTAAATTTGACGTGTTTCGGAATTTTTTATAAATATGTACAGTAACCTAAATAATGAATTTATTCCATTTGGCTTTTACACACTGTATGTATTTAATATATATTTTTACCACCAAAAATGAGATGTTTTAACCAAATAATGCTTTAAATGTAATGTATAGAATAATTTTGAATTACGTTCCGCTAATGAACTTGCTTTTTTGCATAATTTTAAATGTACTCATGTCGGTTGTAAAAATACCGGCATGTGCCTTATCTAAGGGACTGGGCAAATTTTTAGTTTAATTGTATCTTTGCAACTAGCTTGTTTATAGATAGAGGTGCATTGTGCATTGCTTTAATTTTGAGTTATGGTGAAATTTTGTTGTGGGTAGTTATAATAATTGTAGTATTTTTTTGTTATTTGTTTTTTTGAAACTGTCTATTTGTGTATAAAGAAAATGTTTAAACCGTAGGAAAAATCACCTACTGTTTTTCGTGCATGGGAGCAAGAGAACCCAAGTAGCAGTAGAGAAATTGTAGTAGTCAATAATCTTTTAAAAGTAAGTGATACAAAAAACAATGACACTGAGACTGTAACTGTAGAAAAGTGTCTAAGACTTACAAAGAAAAGGTTTGTTTTGAGACATTCTAAGAGGATTTGTATGAACGTTTACAAAAATCTTCTAAATGATCCTATTTAATTTAATAGTTGTAAAGGTAGTATTATAAGAAAAGCGGCCTTTCTAACAGGAATTCTGTATTCTACCACGCGCAACATCGTGAAAAGTGGTGTTAAAAAGAGAAAAACAAGATGGGATGCTGGAAAACCTAAACAAATTACTATCTCGACTGCTAAATGTTTAAGGAACTTGGTTTACGAGGAATACAAAAAAATGTAATATCAACAATTGATATTATATACACCAAGCTTGTTGCGATGGGAAGAAGCTGCCCTAAAACCACTTTACGTAGACGGCTGAAAAAACTTGGGTTCAAATACAAAATCGTTGATAACCGGGTGCCTACTATAGAAAGTAAGAGGATAGTACACTGGCGTTTAGATTATTTAAAATATTTCAAAAATATCGAGAGCAACAGCGGACTATATATTATTTAGACGAGACATGGTATGACACGCATGATACCGCTAGCAAGGGTTGGACTGATGGTTCACTTAGGTGCCAGTTGAAAGGCGTATCTTCGAATAAAGGTTCTCGAATGATTATTGTGCACTGTGGATCTGCAAATGTTTGGGTGCCAAATGGGTTATTGCTTTACGGAAAAAAAAATGACACTTGTCATATGTCATACAATTTTAATATATCTACGTCATACGTTATTGGTATATAGTATATACCAATAACTATACATACCAAGGACTTATGACGTAGACATATTAAAATTGTATGACATATAATAAGTGCCTGAAACAAATGAGAAGCGTTGAAAAGCCCGATAGAAGATGTCGTTGTATCACCTAGTATTTTTTCCGACAGGGTGGTAGAGTGATAATTTTTTTTACATTTTATTTTTAAGTAAATTTCAAATTTTTCCAGAAAAAGAGTTTGCAATACCTATTTGCAATAAATTGTTAATAACAAATTATTTGCCATTTGTACAAAAAAAATATTTAGATTTTTTGTTTTAAATGATATAAAGAATCGATTATACTTAATTTGGATTAGTAATTTTTTATTGGGAGGGCTATTTGGATTCTTCATGCATCTTTTCTGGAGTTTGCCGCTAGTCTATTTTGCCAATTTTATTACAGTTACACAATTGATTACTCAATAAACAACAAACAAAACAATGTAATTTATTTTTTACTCACCATTTGCAACATAGTAAGCCTTGGTTTCCACGGTTGCAGTTTCTTTTGCCATTCAGGTCCCAAAGAAGACAAGTAGTAATATGTGTACATCAGTACATGTATGAATGAGTTAAGGAAGGGAGGAAGGGAAGCCATACCACCTGTAAACAATATAGATCTATGTGTTTATCTGAGAGTGTAACAATTTATTTTTAATTGACGTAAAAAAGTTGGAATTTCCGTTAAAGTGATCTTACTCGTAAAATAATGTCACGTTAAGGTGGCATTTTTATAAAACTGGTGTAGCTCGAGAAAATAATATAAACTGGTCTATTTTTAACTTCCTGAAAAATGGGAAAATCTCGGAAAATTGAACTGATTTATTTTTTCCATAAAAAAGCTATTAAATTTTATTATTATATCGTAGGAAATATTTAAATTTTAATAATTAATGTATATTATTTATATTAATATATAATATTAATTATAAATTAATACCACAAATATGTTTATTTAAATTAACATATGAAACGACTTACTTTTTAAGTTTTACAGTCTCTGAATAAATGGTTTTAAAACGAATCTGTTTGTAGTTTACAAGAAGAATTAGTAATATATTATTATATTTTTATGTAAATAATCTACATTAATCAATAAAATTTAAATATTTCTTACGAAATAATAGTAAAATTCAACTTTTTTATTGAAAAATTTAACTAATTGATTTTTTAGGGATGTGAAAATAGCACAGTTCTTATTATTTTATCGAGATATCACAATTAAAGTAAAATCAATCTTTTGCGTGCCACAGAAACTGAGATATTGCAATTTTTTCAGCGCGCTTCAATTTGAAGTTTCATTTCTAACAAAACGGAGCTCAGACAGGCGGTATTTTAAGAGTACCATCACTTTAATGGGTTATACTTTTTTACTCCTGGGTATATCCTATCTAAAAAATGGATCTTAAAATCTGGATCTTCGTTTATAATCTGTTAAATTTTTAGCTATTAATGTTAATAAACAATGAAAATATGCTTTTATGAAAAAAAAATGTCCTCTTGCCTCATATTGGTCATAGAAGGTTGTGTTTTTTCACCATCTTTTCAGTAAACCTTTCAGTTTTTTTAATAAAAATTTTGATAACTTTTTTTAATATATCTTAAAACTTAGGCCTAAAGCTTAAAGGCATAAATCTTAAAGAGCTTTAAGATATAGTTTTTAATTTTACTCAGTATAATCAAGGATTAATAATTCCTGAGCAAAATTTTAAATTAAATTTGATACATTATTAAAAGATATTTATAGGATAATTAAATCCGCTGTTTTATCTAACCACTAACTACTTTTCCTCTTGTCTCGTATTGTCGTAAATATTTCTAGTATTGCTCTTCATGTAAATAAATTTGAATTCCGACTTATATAACATTTGATTTTGTTCTTGTACTATTTCTACTAGCTTCGATTTTTACCAATTATTTGTGGATGAAAGGCTTTTCCGCAAGTTGATTGGAGAAGTAATACAATTCTGAGTAGGAAAACCATGATAACGATCCATTATCGTAGCTAACGAAACTAAGCTCATAAAGTGTTACATAAAATGTGAGCGGAGAAGTATTGATTTGCGAGCCGCAGATTGTAGAGGCATTGTTTGAGAGATATATAGGTATTATATAATAAAAATAAATTATAATACTAGAGAAACGTATACGTTTTTCAATCAATCTTTTGTAATAGTCGGGTTCTTTTATATTGTTAAAGATCTGTTAAATCATACGGCCTAGTATTTCTTACGTAGTACATTTTGGTAGTATTCTTATTCTATATTTTTCTATTAGTATGATATTCCTCTGCAAGATCACTACGTTCACAACATAGTTAATCAAACTCACATTTTTACATAAATCTAAGATTAGGAGAATACATTGATAACAGATTACCATTAAGGCAATCTTAATGTGGAAAAATTTCCCTATTAAAAGCTGTGTTAAGTATCTTGGTACCTATCTAGACAGGAAATTGTTAATGTAAGATTATATTCATCAAATTGTTAAAAAATGAGAAAACTCAAACATTTTAAGAGCTTTCTGTAAAACAAATTGATGAGCAGACCCAAATATTGCTTTGATGTTTTACTGTAACATGATCAGGCCGATTTTCGGCTATAGCTGTCATCTATTTGGATCAGCGGCCAATACATATCTAAATAAACTTGAAGTTTAAAAAAATAAATACCTGAGATTATGCTTAGGTTGTATAAAATCCACTCCAGTCCAAATAATGGAAAATGAAGCGGTGAAACTTCGGTGGAAGTGGTCGAATTTTGTCCAAAAATTGTAAGTACCTTAAGATCTTCATGAGCTATCAGTTTTAGATCTGACTAATAGGTATTGGAGAACTCAAAAATCTATACCTTTGGTAGAAAGCTATCTAAGTTCGGTAAAGTATAATGAAATTCTATATAAAAGCCAATTCCTTCCTACTACGGTGAAATGACAAAAACACTTTTTTCCGGAAATGTTAAAACGTGTTACTTAAACTCAAATCTACTGCCAAATATTAGACAAATGGATAAATTATCATTACATCTTTACTGATGGGTCGAAAGATGCAAATGGAACGGGCTGTGCAGTGTTACACGAAAAAAAATACATTACCAGTATAGCTTACGCAGTGAATGCTCAATATACACAGCGGAAATGATGGCAGTAATATTTGCTCTTTAGTATGTACTACTGAAGCCGACTAGCAACTATGTTGTATTTACTGACAGTAAAAGCGTTGTCGACAGATTTAACAATATTCAGACAGCCAAACACATAAACCACGTTGAACTGAAAATTCTTAAATTTTTGCCCAAAAACTTACATCGGCCAAACTGGTAGATATTTTAGGAAACGTATAGCAGAACATGAAAGGGCTTTCAGTAATAGAAAAACACATTGTAGATCATAATCATTCTTTTAATGACCAATTTCAAATTCTTCACCTCCAAAATAAAGGCCTTAAACTAGCTATCTTTATTAGAATCTATGGAAATTAACGAATTAAAAAATACAGCTGCAGTGATAAGATATAATACATTTTGTGGAAGTTTTGAAAACAAAGTTTTCCGTGTTTTATTGTTATATAAAATGAATTTCCATCAAGTAACGGTCGAATCCATCACTTCTTAAAATCCTATTTGAAACTATACAGTTAGGATTAAGTGTAAGAATTACATGAGCCTTTCGGAATAAAAGTCAATGAAATCGTTGACAATTTGGCTAAATCAGCGTATATGTATACTCAGAGAAAAAGTAAACAAAAAATGAATTTCAGCGACAGATATTTATACTGTCATTAGACAAAAACTTACTAACCTCTACTATATTACTACTATATTACTAACCTCCAATAAATTTACATCCAAGCCATGCCAAGAAGAACGTAGATCCGTGATGGTAGATGTGGAGACCTGTTATCTGGTTGTTTTTCTTTCTTAGAGCAAAGAATATAGTCTCGATCAGTTCTATACCTTTTAACACGTAGATCCAGTAGAATGCACCCAGCAGTTTGACGGGATTTGGTTTGTTGGAGTAGTCGATCGGGGAGCAACCAATACTGTATTCTCCTTGAATCCAGCCTGAAGTGAGGATCTAAAATTTGATATAGTCAATATTAATCAGAACGAAAATATGGGAAATAAAGACGTACAAGTAGCAGTGGAGACAATGAAAACGAAAAGATTGCCAGTGATTTAATACCATAATTAATTTAAATTCCCAAAGATATATCAACAGCGCTATAGGCGTTGTAGGCCCCTGGCTTCCAAAATTGGTTATTTCACTCCATTTTTTCCGGTAGCATTACTTTTTCTCTCCAATCTCTCACGCCGATTTCTGAAAAGTCTTTCTTTACTACTTCCAGCCTTTTTTTTAGTATTCCTCTTTTTTTTCCCATTTCTCCCTTCTTCAGTATGATTTTAAATTTTGGTTCTCTGACATTCGTGTTATGTGGCAAGACATCTAGCTCTTTGGGCTCGTATTTTTGCCGTAATTATTGGTTTTGCATACATTCTCATTATGTCTTTATTTTTTCGTCTTCTTTCGTATACTGTCTGTATTACTCGGAAGATTTTTCTGAGCACCTTTCTTTCCTAGATCTGTACTTTTTTTTCTCCCTGCTGATTCATTATCCACGTTGTCATACGTTACTGTGGATCTGATTACTGTATCGTAGACTCGCAGTTTAGCTGTTCTTGACACATTTTTTGCTTTCAGTATTGAATTTAGTAACCATACTGCTCTGCTCCCCTTCATTAATCTTTTGTCTATCTTTTTTCCTTCTTTTCCCGTGTTCGTTATGGTTACTCCTGAGTATTCAAATTCGGACACTTTTTTTAAAGCTATAGACAGTCTCCTTTTCTTTGCTGTATTTGTTATGTCTTCTTATTTCCATATATTGTGTTTTTGTTTGGTTTATTGTTAGTGCGAATCTTTTTGCTTCTTCTTCAATAAGGCCCATAAGGACCTAGTCTTCTACGTTTCTGGGTATAACCATATCTGTTATAATCAGCAGGGGTTCCAAATCTGAGCTCTTTCTGTCGTTCCGAGTTTCTAATCCTTTAGTAACTTTGTAGCCTCAGAAAGCAACAAGTCTCTTTAAGGGTAATCCCTCATTTGGCTTAGTTTCCTCCTTCTCATTACAAAGACGGCACCGTGGGCCCTTCGCAAATCCAAGTAGATGAAGGTTAACTATACCAAGTTAACCCGATTGGTCATCGTAATATCAGAAAGGCTCTCTTGCATTCAGGAACCAGCTTAGAGCTGACTGGCTAAAGCCTCTCGCGCTGCATGACTGTCAAAGTAGATAGAAATGGTCTTGCCTGAGCAAGCTCTATCCATTATCTCTTGAGCACATACCAGGATCACTGACCAGTTGTACTTTTGTCCTGTTGCTTCCTGCTTAAGCATTCCTACATTCTTCATCGAACGAGTCTTGACCTATCTTTATATGTCCTCTTCCTATACACTTTTCCGCTGCTTCAGACATGGTTGTCTGTATGGTCTGCCATTCTTGTTCTATTTCCTATTTGACTGGATTCTCAAGGGTTTTATTTATTTCTTCCTCTAGTCTGTTTAGTACCTGTTCTTCACAAAGGCGCTCTAATTGGTAATTTGATGTGTCTCTAACAGGTTTTGGAATTATTGTTAATTCTTGTTTTTGTATCTATTTTATAATCTTTGGTAAATTGTCGAAGTTTGTAAAATAATTAATAAAACTATTTTAAAAAACGTGAGATTTGATAATGCACAATAGAATTACGGAAATTACAGATTTATAATAAGGTTTCGGTCTAAAATGTTAAGAAAAAACTGTTGTCATAATATATGTATTAAATATCTGGAATCACCAGAGTAAATTGATATAAAGAGTATAAAAATTTAATTGAGTGTGAGTATTAAAGCTGTGTTATCTTCCTGTTTTTTTTTTGGTTACTTATAAGTTATAGAAAAACATTATCATGGACATGTAGAGTTCTGGATAGATTATCAGAATCGCTGTTTAATTTTTCAAAATTAACAGCAAATAAATGAAGCAAGTTGTAAGCAGTAATTACTTATGAACACCCACAGATTCCTTTGCAGACAAACTTATTACTTATTACTGTATTTTGTTTTATTCCTACATACATACCCTGTACATTATAGCAACACAAGCTACTACTTGAAATATATTATAAAATCTAATTATCTTCGTTAGTTCCATAGGTTTCCTATTTTTCATAAAATTTGGCAGGATCTGTAGGACTAATAACAGGTATACTCCAATTATTCCTAATGTTGGGAAGGGATTTTCCATCATAAACCAGTTTTTCACTCGAGGATCTAAAATAATACGAAACAATTTAAAAATATTTAATGTATAATAAAATATAATATAATATTTTACATAACAATAAAACACTGAAAACTTTATTTTCAAAACTTCCACAACATTTATTATAATACCTTATCACTACAGCTGTTTCGGCAGAGTGCCTTGCTCAAGTGAAACTGCCGTCTGTCTGCCGAAACAGCTGTAGTGATAAGATATTATAAAAAACTTTGTGGAAGTTTTGAAAACAAAGTTTTCAGTGTTTCATTGTTTTGTAAAATGAATTTTCATCAAGTAATGGTCGGATTCATCACTTATCATTTACACTAAACCGTGGGGAATAAAATAAAATGCTTTTTCGTTTGTATCAACACTAAACTTGGTAAATGTTAAAATAGTTACTTTTGGTTATTAGAGGTGTCTGCGTCTCTGTTGATGTCTCTTATTTTCTTACGCGGTCTCTTTGGCGAGCATCAAACTCTCATATATCACGATCGCATTTTGTCCATTATTCCACTCGGCTAATACCGACTCCTTCTTCTTCTTCTTCTTCTTCATGTGCCTTGTCCGTTCCGAACGTTATCAATCAACATGGCTATTCTGACTTTGTTTACGGCAGATCTGAATAGTTCAGCAGATGACAATCCGAACCATTGCCGCAAGTTTTGGAGCCACGAGTGTCTTCTCCTCCCTGGACCCCTTCTGCTGTCTATTTTCCCTTGAACGATCAGCTGTAGTACTCTATATTTTTTATGTCTCATAACGTGACCCAAGTATTCCAACTTTCTTTTCTTTATACTTATTCCTACCTCTCTCTCTTTACCTATCCGGCGTAGTACCTCTTCGTTGGTCACGTGCTCAGTCCAGGATATACGTAATATACATATAACATACATATACATATAACAAAACCGGGAATACATAACATTTCAGAAGTCGAATTTTGAGAGGTAGGGTGAGGCTTTTAGAAGTGAAAATTTGCTTCATGCTAATGAACGATGCTCTTGCCTTTTCTACTCTTATACGTATTTCCTTCGCTTGATCCCAATTTGAGTTAACTGTTGTTCCCAAGTAGATGTACGAATATACGTGTTCAATTCTTTCATTGTCTAATATCAGTTGCTGTGGTGGTTGTTGGGTTTTGCTTACTAACATCAATTTGGTTTTTGTGATATTTAGTCTGAGTCCGTATTGTGCACTTGTACAACCGACTCCTACAGTAGTATTTCCAATCTTGTGCTGCCTATACATTTTTTCGCCATTCTCTTCTATTTTATAAAATATTGAATGATGACTGGTATACTTAAGCGTTTTATCTCCACATTAGTTAATATTATGAACATGCAAACATTGGTTTTTTGACAAACAAAGCCTTTGATGATTTGTTAAAAGAAGTGAGTAATAGTAAAAACAAACACAGTAGAAAAAAACCAGAAGGTTATCCAAGACTAAAAAGATACGATATAATGAAAGTGGGTGATGATGAAAAACTGATCTTTCCCGTAAATTAACACACCTCAAGTGTTAGATTTCAGAGCTCTGTTATGGTTGATTAGTGTTTCATAGTCATCGGCTTTACTGCACTTAAGTTATAATTGTTTCGTTAAGAAGGCACGTTAGAGTAACAATCAGAAAGAGAAAAGTATACTATTGATGTAATTGTTTCTCGTTAAATTTTTGTGAAGTTATTTTTATGGATTGAAGAGATATATTTATATAAAAAAAGGCACCTACCGAAAAAAGTACCTTCGAAAAGCTCCGAAGACACGAATAAATAATATATATTCATAATATATACACATAAATATTTATAAAGCGCTCTTCAGGCACTCATCAGCATCTGGTTAGTGCTTACATGTCATAAAATTGGCCGAAAAGAGCAATTTTCAAAATACAAAAAGGTAACTGGTAAAAAAAAGCTTCCCAAAAAGCTACGTCCGAATTAACAGTTCAAAACATACTAATCGAGTGGACAAATAAGAAGAAAGTTGTGCTTTGTTCATGAGTGTCATTAATTAAACCCAACATCTAATTATTCGTAAATATTAACGAACATACTACTTGAAATACGGTTTTTTTAATAGTTATTTTGAAACTGTAAGTGTATGTCTAGCCGTATCATTACGGCGAAATATAGTGAGTACATTTGTTATTTTATTAATAACATTGACATATAAAAATGTTTGTAATGCTACACTTTACTAATAATGATAATACTCACGGAGTATTTAATGAACGCTACAATATTTTGCTTAATTATTAAAAACAATGACAGAGCCTAATGTGGAAAATAAAGTTATAGAAGGAAACTTCAACAAAAGGTTTTAGCTCATGGGATTGTTGAATTGGTAATATATGAGGCAAAAGAGTGGAAAACATTTTTATTTATGAACTTTTCAAGGGTTCTAGATCAAGGAACAAAAAAAAAATTGTGTGTAAACTAGAAAAAAACTGTAAATAGTCCGAAATAATGTAGTCACCTCCCTGCTTTTAGATGATGTAGTCAATCATATTGAATCTTAAATCCAATAATGAAATTGTTTAAGATACTGTTAATTCCGGTAGTAATAAAATGAGAAACCCTCCACCTTAGGATTCTCATTCAATCTCTCGGATAAAGTAGATATATTTGACCTCCGTAAAATAGGTGGATCAGTATATGGATCCGTGTAGAGATCAGGCGTTACAATTCTATTCCAAGATGTCGTTAATATACCACACTTCTACTGCGATGTAACTGCGTATCTGGCTTTAAGACTCACCATTCCAGTTTAGTTGGAAGCGAATAAAAGCGACCCTTCTTCTTATGGTGCCCAATCCAATTAGTGGATGTTGGAGACAATTCTGGCATACTCCTCTCGGTCTTGTGTGGCTCTAAAGAGTGCATGGGCGTCGAGGTTTGTCCAATCCTTTATGTTTTTACGCCATGAGTATTTCTTTTTTCCGATGCCCCGTTTTCCCTCTACCTTCCCTTCCATAATAAGCTTTAAGAACTGGTACTGGGAATTTCGAATATATGACCCAGATAAGCAGTTTTTTTTCTTTTTATTATTGGCAGCAATTCTCGTTCTCTGTCCATTCGATTTAATACTTCATACAATACATTTGTTGTGTGATCTGTCCAGGGAATTTTAAGTAGTCTTCTAAATATAAACATTTCAACGGCCTCCAATCGGTTTATCACATTGGCCTTTATGGTCCAGGTTTCTACACCATATAGCAGTAGGGAGTAAATGTAACATTTTACAAAGCGATATCGAAGCGTTAAGTAAGGCTGCTGTTGCTTAGCAAGGTTCTCATATTAGTAAATGCTGTTCTGGCTTGCCTTAAAGGTGGCCCGGTATACTGAATGACTTGTGTTACGTAAGCGACCTCTGACAGTCAAGTATGATCCTCTTCCAGCTGCAGTTTTTGCTAACATTCACTTGTCAAGTCAGTTCCTTCCCTTAAATATGCATACTGCTAAAAATGCATCTGTTATCTCTCACTGTAGTTGCCTTTTAACTGCTTTATGCTCTGCATACCCTCCAATATCTGGGTATCGTTGAACGGTGCAAAAATGTATACATTTGAAAACTAACAATATTTATTTGAGCAACGTTAACCATTTTCAGTTAAAATTACAGCTCTGCATGCAACAATGAGATCAGGCATTACCATTGCACTCAAATGATTTATACAAAATAAAAAACGATTTCTTTTTGTAAAACAAAAACTTAATTTTAAACAAAACGTTACTGATATTACCTAAAATTTAAAATCAACAGGTTATTAAAATTATTCTTCTTTTTTTAAATTTGGGTAGGTACGTAATGAGTTTACTTTGAGTATATTCCTTGTGTTCCTCTAATTGTGTCTGTAATACTAGAATATAGTTTTACGAAAAGGTTACAGGCAAACATTCCACATAAAAAACATAGTAATAATGCCAGCGCTTGTTAAAAAGTTTATATCGGACAAACAGAAAGAGACTTTTAAAAAAGACACAACAGCATAAAAGTTAACTTGATTACAAAAACACAGTCTTAACAGATGTGTTTTAAATTCTATAAAACAAGGATTGTATTCAAAAAGTCAAATTTCGTTCAATGAACTTATAAATTTTAAACATTGTGGAAATGTGTGTCGAGAGTTGGAAATATTTTGTGTGACACTATAGATTCAGTTTTTTGTGTTTTATTTTATAACATAGTTATTATGTAACTAGTAATCAACACAGTCAATACAGACAATAGGTCATTAACATACATAGTAAAACTGGGATTTGGTGTCGAAAATTTATTGTCATACTATATATTAAATCACTGAACTTTAGATTTCAAATAATACTTTGAATTTTATTATATAAGCGCTTGTTTTCAAGAGCATTCCCAAATTTACTAAAAATATATTTCAATATATTTTAATCGCATCACTTACCAGGTGATTGATGAAGCTTTACGAATATGTCCATCGTTAAAATTGCACCGAAATGCACCAATGCGGTATAACAGCCGTCAATTGTCAATTCTTTATTGAAATTAAAAGGAACAATGGTTTGTTAAACTAAGCTTATCAAACATTCAAGAGCATCGCCTTTTTATTTACTCGGTTCTAGTTTATTAATAAAACTTTAATTAATATTTGTTATACAGGTTGTCCAATTTAACTTATTTGCAATATACTTCCGGATAAAACAACAAATTGATCCTCTTGATTTGTCCTAAGTTTAATTTCGTTTAAATGAATGCTTGGTATTTGGATTTGTCTATAGAATTGCTGAAAAAAAGCTGAGAAGAACTGCGTTTCTGCATTATAAACTTACACTTTTTACTTCTTACATGCTTGTCTCGTAGCAGATAGAATCCGGGTTTATGCTTATACTGTAATTTTTATAAATATTGATAAGCGTTTTTTATTAAAAACGCTTTCAAAATTATTCTTGGCTACTTTTCTATCGAGTGTTGCATACAAACCACATAAACCACAAATGCGCTATGTTTTATTGACGTTTCTACAGCTGGAAAATCGTTTTTAAAATATAAATTTCTGAAAATTAAATTGAATTTTGTTAAAATGAAAAAGACAGAAAAGATTTGATTTCACGTACAAAGCGTCTATGTATCTGTTGATACGTATTTCGACTTAATAAGTCTCATCAGAACAGTTATTCATAGCCGTTCTTAACGTGAAAAATAATCTTCTCTGTCTTATTAGGAAGCAACAATAAAATGGCTTCGTTATGGATGCAATAGCGACATCTGATAGAAAAATCGGTAAGATAGTTTCGAAACAAATTCAGATTTCTGCTTTAATCTGGAGCCTTCTAAAAATTTCAAGGCATAGCCAGACGTTGATAAAGATGTTAATAGAGACATGGGGAATCTAAAATTTGCATTCCACGACATGTCTCCTCAACTAAGCAGAAATCTTTAACGAATTTGTTTCTTGTACTCATACAGAGTAGATCCGAATAAAATGAAAAAATAAAACGAAGCCATTTTATTGTTGCTTCCTAATAAGACAGAGAAGATTATTTTTCACGTTAAGAACGGCTATGAATAACTGTTCTGATGAGACTTATTATGCCGAAATACGTATCAACAGATACATAGACGCTTTGTACGTGAAATCAAATCTTTTCTGTCTTTTTCATTTTATTCGGATCCACTCTGTATGAGTACAAGAAACAAATTCGTTAAAGATTTCTGCTTAGTTGAGGAGACATGTCGTGGAATGCAAATTTTAGATCCCCCATGTCTCTATTAACATCTTTATCAACGTCTGGCTATGCCTTGCAATTTTTAGAAAGCTCCAGATTAAAGCAGAAATCTGAATTTGTTTCGAAACTATCTTAGCGATGAATTTTGTTAATTTTATAATCATCATTGATGTCAGCCCTTTCAGCAACGACGTTGAATGATGTACCTTGTCTTGCCATTGTGCATTTAGTAGATACCAATATCCCAAATATGTTTAGCATTTTTCAACAACTTTTTGGGGGACTGCAAAAAAGTCTTTCGAACCAAAAAACAACTTTTGTACCAGTCCAGACCTTCAAGTTCCTTGAGACAGGTTTGTGATCATAAATGTTATTTTTGTTCTAAATTGCGATCTTCTTTTCTTTTTTTGAAATATTTTACTATTTTCTATTTCTAATGCCTCTATGCAAAGCCTCTATTTCTAAATGCAAAGATAGGAAAAGACCGTGTGGACAATATAATAGGTGATTATGGTTTAGGAACAAGAAATGCTAGAGGCGATAGATTGGCTCAATTTTGTCAAATGTGGAAATGTCTGTAACATTTACAGTTGCTAAATAAGGAAAAGGAACTCTCGACTGGAAGAGGCTCCTACACGCTATCTAAACAAACAAATTACTTATTATTTTTGGATAAATTGTAATTTTAATTGGCGTTAATAAAAAAAAAAAATTTCTGAGTAATCAAAGACTTTATCTGCAAATCAGATATTGGATGGTAAAATGATATATCCACTCTATTCTTCTTTATCGTGCTGAAGCTTGGACTGTTAATTTTGACTTAATGAGAAAGCTGGAATCTTTTGAGATGTGGATTTTTAGAAGAATTTTCAAAATCCATGGTTCGGTTATATTACGAACTAGATGACTAGATGGTTTTGCACAGAATGGGAAGACACAGTTTGACCACCAATAAAAGGAAAAAGTAGAGGAGTACGAATTGTTGCAGTTGATTATGAATGGTAAAATCTAAGGAAAAAGGGGTCATAGAGACGAATTTGCGTTGGTTATAGCCAACCTCCATTAGTGGAGCCGGTACTAGATGACGAAAAAAGCCTCTATGAAAATCACCTAAATTTTACTAGTTTAAGGGACTTTTGGTATTTTTTGTTCACAAGTACTACGGCCCAATATTCATGTCAGACTTATATATACTCCAGGAAACGGGAGGGAATCAATAGAAGTCAATAGAAGAGGCATACCATCTCGAGAGTATCGAAATTTTTACTATGGTTTTTTATTAATTTTAACAAAAAAGCGACTTTGTCATCATCATCATCATCAGTGGTGCTACAGCTCTGGTTGAGCCTTGACCTTCCCCAGTCTATTTCGCCAGTCGTTTCTGTTCATCGCCAACCGTTGCCAATTTGCCGCGCCGATTTTCCTTGCGTCCTCGTCCACACCGTCCCTCCATCTCAGTCGTGGTCTGCCTCTACTCCTATTTCCCACTGGGACCGATAATAGAGTTCGTCTGGGTGGGTAATTTTCATTTGTTCTTGACACATGTCCAGCCCATCTAAGCCTACCTATTTTTATGAAGGATATTACATCTCTACCATTTACTATTTTTTTATACTTCTCGTACAATTTGAAATTATATCGCCTTCTCCAAATACCATTCTCACAGAATGCGCCCATTATTCTTCTTAGTATCTTCCTTTCGAAGACGAGCAGAAGATTTGCGTCTGTTTTGGAGATGGTCCATGTTTCTGACCCATATGTCAGCACTGGTAGGATGAGTGTTCTATATATTATTAGTTTGGTTTTCTGGCTTAAATTTCTGTTTTTTAGCTGCTTGCTTAGTCCAAAATAACATTTGTTTGCTAGCAGTACCCTCCGTTTTACTTCTTCAGATGTGTCATTATCGTTTGTTATGAGAGAACCCAAATATGTAAACTTATTTACTACCTCCAAATTATATTGGTCTATACTGAAGTTTTCTTCGGCGTTTCTAGCTCTATCTCTGTTATTTGGAATAGATGCTAACATTTTGGTTTTTTCCTCGTTTATTTTAAGGCCCATATTTTGTGCGGCTGTCAAGAAGGTGGAAGTCATCTCTTTAAGTCCTCGTGTAGTACGTGCGATCAAATCCAGATCGTCAGCGTAAGCCATAATCTGCGTTGATTTATTAAAGATTGTTCCCCTATTGTGTAACTCGGCATCTCTTATAGTCTTTTCTAACGCTATATTAAAGAGAAGGCACGCCAGCGCGTCTCCCTGCCGTAACCCTGCATATGTTTCAAACGCTTGTGACATATCGCCTTGTATTTGCACTCTGCAGATCACTTTACTCATAGTTGTTTTTACGAGCCTTATTAATTTATGGGGAATGTTAAGTTCATTCATGGCTTCGTATAATTTACCTCTTAGGACGCTATCATACGCTGACTTAAAGTCCACAAAGAGATGGAACGTGTCAATATTAAATTCATTGGTTTTTTCTAAGATTTGACGTAGCACAAAAATCTGGTCAATTGTTGACCTACCTGGCCTAAAACCGCTTTTATACTCACCAAGGATTTCTTCCACGTACGTACTTAAACGGCTTTACAGGATGTTGGAGAATATTTTGTACATTGTATTCAGAAGAGTTATACCCCTATAATTTTTACATTCCAACAAATCTCCCTTTTTGTGCAGTGGACATATGATTCCAGTGCACCATTCCTCTGGCCTTTGTTCTTCTTCCCAGACTTTGACTATTATGTTGTGAATTTGGTGCATAATGCTGTTACCTCCATGTTTGATGAGCTCTGCGGGGATACAATCCACTCCTGGGGACTTGCTACTTTGTCATTTATTTCAATATTGTGTTCAAACTACGCATACTACACTGGGGTGTAAAATTAAGCGGACACTCGAGAGTTTTTTGTGAAATAGTGTCTTAAGTTTATGGTGGTACTGTACCTGGTTATAAGTTCGGCTGTAGGTTTTTGTATTGTGCCCTGTTTAAAAGTTTTATTAAAAAAATACGACACCAGAATAAGTAGCACAGGCTGTTCCTTTATAGGATTATGGGCGGAGCAGTTTGATACAATACAAAAATTTCGGGAAACAGGTCAATACACCAGGAGGCCAGGTCATGGTGGACGAAGAACCACAAGGCAAGTTAAAGATCGCTTTCTTAGGTTACAAGCGTTACACGATTGTACATTATCAGCACCAGTACTCGTTCAACGATTAAATGATGTCCATAGAAACACAGTTTCCGTTTATACCGTTTAAAGAAGCTTAAATGTATATGGATTAAGGTACAGAATACCTGTCACGGGACCTCTATTAACAGCAGACATCGAAGGCAACGTTTACACTTCGCTTGCGAACATCTTAAATGGGGTGTTGACGATTGGAGTGCTGTGTTCTTTACGGATGAATCAAGATGTAACAGATACTCATCAGATCGGCGGCCTAGGATGGTGTACGTTAGCAGCAATGTTGTTTTACTCCGAGAGTTCAATTTGGTGAATGCGGTATAATGGTGTGGCAGACATTTCCCTAGAGACTCATACAGAACTTGTTACAATTCAAGGGGGCAATTTGAACGCTTAACGGTATATTCAGCAATGTTTGAAAGATCATGTAGTGCCATTTGTCCCATTTGTTGGTAAAAACTTTCGTCTGATACAAGATAATTCTCGTCCGCACATCGCAAGAATAACACGGGATTACTTGGATGAAGTTGGGATTCGTTTATTACCATGGCCCCCAAGAAGTGCAGAATTAAATCCAATAGAGCATGCACGGAATATTCTGGGACTACGTATTCGACGTAAGCATGGTGAGTTTGAAACCATGAATGATTTGGAGCAAGCAATTCGTGATGAATAGGAGCAAATTCCTTAAGCAGACTTTGCTGCCTTAATACGAAGTATGGCTGAATGAACGAGAGCCGTAATTAGGATTGGTGGATGTAATACACTCTACTATAGTATATTTGAAGAATAAGCTGGAGTAAATTCTCAGAATACTAATCTTCGCACTTCGAAATACATAGGCGTGCACATCTTCTAACTAAAACGTAATCTTAAAAGAAAAGTTTGCGTTAAATTTATTTGGATATTTAGAACAAAGTAATTAATCCAATCCAATACTGGTTTAAAATAAAAAGATATACATAAAAAGAATAAAAATTCTATTATTTGTGAAACATAGTTAATATAAAATAATAAAATACAATAAATTATACTGAAACGTAAAATACATACACAAAAACAGTAAGTTTTTATATTTTCCTATTAATAAATAATAATATTCTTAATACTAATAATATTGGAAATAAGAATGGAAATTATATTAGCAATAAAAAATAAATAATGAAGTTGTCGGCAATTAGTTCAAATGTAAAATAAACTTCTGAGCTACAGTTTAAAGTTAAGCTTCCTGATATTCTGTTTCAGACGAAGTGTTATCCGATCCGGGATGAATTATTATAGGTTCTATACTGCTATCTATTATATGATCAAGCTCCCACATATTTTTCTCAATATCCATAACGTGAATAATACATTTTTGTCCATGTTCAGTCGTTACTTCGGATATTGATTTATGAAAAAGAATAGTAACATCTGACAATTTAAAAGTTGTATTATTTCGAGCAACGTTACTTTTAACTTCGGCCCATACTAATTCAATCGGATTTAGCTCGCAATGATACGGTGGTAGGCGAAGTATTTCAATTCCTCGTTTTTTGGCTATTTCCTCAATGACATATTTTTTATAATTTTCTTTATTAATTTTAGCAAGCTCTAATAATTCTGCTTTGGTCATTGTATCGTCAAAGATTAAATTATTAGAAGTTAACCACATTGCAATTTCATCTTTCCTCCATTGAGTAGTTGGTAAACGTTCAACTAATCTAGAGTGGTAACTTGCATTGTACATCACAATAGCTGAATTTTTAGGTATGAATTCAATCATCTGTTCGAAATATTCTTCAAACACGTCTCCGTTCATCTCTTCGTGATAATCACAGGTCTTTTTTGATTCAAACAAAAGTAAACCCTCCTTAAGAAATCCATTCATACTACCTATATGGGTAACAATTAATCGTCGACCTTTACCTGTTGGTTCCTTGAAACCAGGTGAATATCCTTCCAGAAATGCTTGTCGGCATGTTTTTATAGTTTTGTCTTTCCAAACTCTCCCTACAGTATGCCCTTCATTAACCCACGTTTCATCTAAATAATAAATGTTTTTATTTTCTGTCCTCATTTTTTTTATTTTTCTGGGGTAGTCTCGTCTCCAACACACAATTTCTTCGGAATCGATAAGCATTGACTGTCTGCCCACTTTTTCATACTTAAATTTTAACTCATGCAAAACTTTCCAAAGTTTGTCTCTACTTATTGTGGGTAATCGTAATCGTAAAACTTTATCTAAAGTTGGTATTTGTTTGTTAAAAAAAATGAGTGGACCATTCTACGAATTGCATTTTTGAAAAATTCATCCACATTCACTTTCGACAATTTTGGTCTTCCTGGTCTCGGTTTGGGTGGCGTTATACCAGCTGATTTTTCCTCTTTTAAAATGTTATATACAGTTGATTTTGAATATCCCATTACTTTAGACGAAATTTCAACTATACTATCAACAGTATTGGAAGGATTGTGTTGCTTAAAATAATTGTAGACGTTAAGGATAACACTCTTTTCGTTAAGTGATAAATGATTCAACTTTAATTTTTTAGCTGGTGTGTAGTCACACGTTAATTCCATATTCTATAAACTCACTATTCATTCTTGCAAAAAACAACTGTGTCAGATCTCTTCACTCGCTTATAATCGACTAAACAAAAATTTTCTGATGTTAATGAATGACTATTTAAAGACCATTAACCATTTTATTAATCATTGGTTTTCCAAACAAAATCGAAATTTATACTATTTAAGATAGCGTTCACATTTATCAGAAACCATCTTTCGCTAATCGACTTTTTCTATCTAAACTATCAAAAGACCATTAACTAAATACCTATGTATTTTAAGAGTTTCTTTATTTCTTGTTCTTTAGTGGGTCATTATCATAACGACAAAAATAACCATAAATAACGTTACTAAAATAAACAGATTTATATAAATATAATATGCTTGGAAATATCTAACAAACCGAAACAAATAATGTAATACCCTTAAAGTACGTCTATGACCAGCTGAAAAAACCCTAGCCTACACAGTTCTAACAATAGCAGGTATTTAAATTTTACGATAGTCCATGTGACATGGAAAAATTTCTATTTAAATAGTCAAACCCAACGTAAAATAAGCTAAAATATTGACGTTGTACGAAAAGCACACGTACTAAAATATGCTTAACAATTTAGTTTTTTTTCTGAGAATTTACTCCAGCTTATTCTTCAAATATACTATAAATATCGTTTTCCATAAAAAATGTTTATATTAAAAAAAAAAAAATTTTTGTTTCTTTGCAAGTTTTTAAATTCTTTGAATTGTTTATTATTTTTTTCTGTGTAAAATTCTTGAGTTATAATAAATTTGACTTTTATATTAATAAATACTCAATTGGTAACATCTTAAACTTTTTTAAACGCCAGTTTTTAAGAAAAATCTGAATGTTTTCTGAGAAAATCTGAGAAAAAAATATAGCATTTGAAAAGTTAGGAAAAACACGTTTAAAAACAGTTTGTACTACTCATAGAACCTAAGACATTTTTTTTTAATTCACAGGGCAATTGGTTATAAACATTAAGCACTGAAATTTGAACAGTTGGTCAATGTTTCAGTATTTCATTTAAAAGTTAGTTGAATAAACTTAATATAGGCATAATTAATATTGTGAAAACTTATAAGTTCGTCAAAGCCTCAATGTGGAAGGAATTTCTATCAAGCTCATGAAAATTGAAACTGAAAACAGAGCACTTTTGAAAAATTTGCAATATCTCGGTTTCTTCTTCAAATAAAAAGAGAGCCTATTTTTATTTGAAGTAGCTCGTCTAAATAACATTTTCACCCCTATAAAACTACCACCAACCGCTAAAAATTTAGTGTTTTATAATTTTTTTCTTTTCGTTGCACTTTTTGATTTGTTTATTTTTTTTCCTGCTGTAATATGTATTTTTAAGGAACATCTCGAAATTTAAGAGAATCTGCCGTACTTTATATGCTTAGTTTTATGGATACCATTAAATTAGTTTTAGTTGTTCTGTGTCATTGTCTGCCACCCCCGTTTCTCGGCTTTTTATGTATTTTATTCTAAAGATAACGTTTCACATTACTAGCCATATAAAACATGTAAATTAAAATCATACGTGACAAAAATTGTCTCTGCGCTAACTGAATATTTAATTTTTTTAATTAATACATACGCACTATTTGAATATTTATTCAATTGATGTGTATGTATTAATTATTTATTAGTATTTGTTATAATTTACTTCAAACCATAAATTGAGATCAGGTACACACGGAGAGACCCAAAGGATAAACTTCTATGAAAAAGACATAAATATTAATAGAGTTCTGGTGTACCGCAATCGTATATCTCTTTTATAATACGACTAGTCAATTGTTCAGATTATTGTGTCACAATCAGCAAACGGCCAGAAGGCGAATTGTTGAATTATTTCGCAATTAGATCGATTCTAATAGAGGAGTAGTTGCTAATATCCGCCAACGTATTGAACATTCGTTTGATGGATAATCTGATCACCCTTAGTGATATGTGAATGGGGTGAAAAGATCTAAATGTCCACGGTGGTAAATAATACCATTAGAAGGTATTGTGTTCAATCAATCGATTAAAAAGAGGTAATACGATAACACAGGGTGAGAAATTATTGTCAAGTCAAATAGTCAAATAGATTTTAATGCATATGGATAAATCAACTCACTTTTATATAATTTGATTACTTGATATTTCTGATGCCAGAATGTGAATATGAAGACTACATATATATATATATATATATATATATATATATATATATATATATATATATATATATATATATATATATATAAACGGCGAAAGGAACACAATTAGTGAGTTTGTGTCTTCCCGACTGTCTGAAGATGTAGGGCATACAGATATAACGTTATAACAATCTATTGATACATACCAATTCATACACAAAAGTTTGACGAATTGTGTTCCTTTCGCCGTATATTTTTATATATTTATATATTCGGCATCTCAATTCATCAAAGCCGTAGCAAAGCTCTTGCTGAAATTTGTAAATCCTATGCAACTCGTTGAAATATTGCAGGTATATCTACACCAGCGACCATTTAGAGTTAAAATGGAAAACGAGTACTCTGAGTTGAAGCCAATAAACGCAGGGGTTTCACAAAGTAGCGTTCTTGGACATCTTTTATATACATCTGACAGTCCGGACAGAGAAAACAATCAACTAGCCACATTTATTGATGTAGTCAAGTGTCAGTGTAGTCAAGTGATTGACAATCCTGAAACTTGATTGAGCTGATTAAGACATGTAGAAAAAAGAATTCCTTTGATGTTGTATTCGTTCAACACAGTCTGAGATCAAGCGGAGATCTAGCTGCCGGTGACAGAGTACTTAAAGTAAGAGATTATAAACAATGGGTGACGCCATATGTCAAGACTTCCGTAACGGGTATTTCCCAAACTAGATTCGTCAAATTTCAAAGCGGTAAATCCATTCAAACCAGAGAGTCTATGACAGGAATATGCAGCAACATAATCCTTTATATAGTAGGTATGAATAGAAAAAATTTCCAGCAGTCCTTCATTGGCATATCTCTTCTCATTTTGATGTCGAAAATGCGATTACCGCTAGCCGTCATGATACTGGGAATAAAGAGGAACATATCGAAAGTGATGTTGATATAAATGAGTAGAATTTTATGTATACTTAAGATTTTCAGAAATATATTTTTGTCATAATTCCAGTTTTTAATTTTTAGATGTTTTTGTAATTAAGTCCATATCTAAAAATATTTTTTTCTCATAAATAAGTAAATTTATAATTATGTTGTCTTGTTTAGTACATAACTTAAAGGTGTACTTTGTTTATAAAAAAAATCACACGTGTTAGTTTTTAAAAATCTAGATGTGGGAACCATTTAAATATTTCAAACACCTATAACTCGGAAACACAAAAATGTGACTTAGCCACTTTTTGCACTGACCCCTTTAATTATGGGGCTGTACCAAAAAAAAACAATTATAGAAATTTATAAACGCTCCAGAACCGAATACTAAGGAATATTGTAGGTGTTCCTTGGGATGTTCGGAATGACGAGTTATGTAGAGGCCTTAAAGTCGAATCTATTCCAAATAAAATTAATAAAGTCGCCAGGAGACCTGAAGAGAGGCTCCATAAGCATCACAAACCATGAAGTACTTCAGCTTCTTGTCAACCAACCCCAGATGCGAATCCTCAAGAGGACTAAACCGTCAAGGTTGTGAAGTTGTGCAAGGCTTAGTTGGTGTTGTGTATTGTAGCCACAACAAGGACGTGAGCAGTTAATGAAAAGCAATCAGTGCTGTGCTGTGCTGTGTAGCCACAATAAAGAAGTGGACATTTTATATCAATAAAAGCTAGGATGGACCATGTGACGTGTACTTTAGAAACAATCTTAGGAAAATTAGGTTAAAGAAAAAATGCTGCTTAATCTTAAATAGATTAGGTGTATTCTTATTGTTAAAAAAATATTTTAAATATTAAATAAGCAGTAGGACCATTCATAAACACAACTTGAATTTAAAATTGAGACACATATTGCTTCGATGCAAAATATCGAATACCAGATTATTCCAAAAACTTAAAAACTATATAAACTAGGCGGGATCTGTAGAAATTCAGACCATAATGGACATTTTCCATAGGAAGCTATTTTTTTGCTGGAATCCCTTCAGGGTGTGCCCAATATCGATAATCACGATATGCGCCAGTCGCAAACCCTGTGCTAAATTTTTTATTTAACAAAATCTGAAAACAATTGAAAATTTCTTATTTTTTTGCTAATATTTTCGTTTATAATTCGGAAAATAGTGATCCTAGAGAAAAAAATTATAAGTTAAAAGTTTCATTATTAAATTTTACACAATATTTCGTTAGCTAGAAATTGAAAATTTTATGTTTATTGTTGAAAAAATATCAATAATTGGAAAAAAAGTACAAAAAAATGAAGTTAATCCTTTAAATGTTTTCGACTTTCTAAACTTGACTTACAAGCTCCATATTCCGCCTAGAAAAACCTTTTAATATGTTTAAAACGTGTGCTAAATTTTGTTAAGATCGGTCGGATAGGTTTTTGCATAATAATTTTGCAATCCAGAATACTGGAAAAAAATCGCAAATTTTCAAATTTCTATTAAGCAATAAATAAGGCTCTCAAATAGTTGCAAATTTTTTTACATATAGAGGAAGGCTCAAACTTTCAAACGCTTTTTGTAAAATTCAAATCGGTTCACTAGGAGAGCCTAGAAATTTTTTTAAAATTTTAAACATTTTTTAGGCTTATAAACAAATTGAATAACTTTACGAGCTTTAAACGTTACAAATTCAAAATTTATACACTTAAAGAACATTAAAAGACGCTTCTTTAAAAAAAAACGATACATTCGGCTTACTGGTTGCCGAGATATTGAAGGTCAAGGTCAGACCTGAAGATTCTTGTCCTTCCAAAAAAAGAAAAAGACGTTAAAAAAAATTATTGAAGATTGAGTCAAAATAAAGTTAATTTATGAAAAAAAAATTTTTTTTTCGTTCGCCTTTGTTTTAACAATTTAAATTATTTATTAACAATTTATAAATACATATTTGTTTACTAAAAGTAACAATTTACTTCAATGTATAAATTGCAAGTTCAAAAAAAATGCATGAAGAAAAAATGCAATTACTTGTTTAACATACAATTGTTTATTGCAAATTTCCCAATTTTGCAATTAAAAAGTGGTACTTGAAAATATGATATTTGAAATCCTTGTCGTCCGAGACATCGATTCAAAAAAAAAGAGCAAAATTGGTTAACAAGAAGCCGAGATAATGCAATTTTTAGCGCGATTATGATTTTGAACTCACCGATTCACATTTAGAGTGAATCTCCCCCACCACCACCTCTCATGCATTCCGAGCGACATTTTACGCGAAAACGGTTTTTTATTTGTCTTTTTTATGGATGTTGCCATAAAGCGCATTACGTAAAACTTTTCATATAAAAAGTACTTGACAAGACGAGGGTATTTGTTTAGAAACGAGCCCTCTATCACTTATGGTTACACGGCAAATATATGCCAACTTTGACCTTCAATATCTCGGCAACCAGTAAGCCGAATGTATTTTTTTTTTGAAGAAGCGTCTTTTAATGTTCTTTAAGTGTATAAATTTTGAAATTGATATGTTTAAAGCTCGTAAAGTTATTCAATTTGTTTATAAGCCTAATATATATAAAAAATGTTTAAAACTTTAAAAAAATTTCTAGGCTCTCCTAGTGAACCGATTTGAATTTTGCGAAAAGCGTTTCAAAGTTTGAGCTTTCCTCTATATGTAAAAAAAAATTGCAACTATCTGAGGGCCTTATTTAGGGCTTACTATAAATTTGAAAAATTGCGATTTTTTTCCAGTAGGCTGGGTTGCAAAATTATTATGCAATACCTATCCGACCGATCTTGACAAAATTTAGCACACGTTTTAAACATATTAAAAGGTTTTTCTAGGCGGAATATGGAGCTTAAGTGTCAAGTTTAGAAAGTTTAAAGGATTAACTTCATTTTTTGTACTTTTTTTTCCAATTATTGCTATTTTTTCAACAATAAACATTAAATTTTCAATTTCTAGCTAACGAAATATTGTGTAAAATTGAATAACGAAACTTTTAACTTGTTATAATTTTTTCTCTACGATCAATATTTTCCGAATTATAAACGAAAATAGGAGCAAAAAAATGAGAAATTTTCAATTGTTTTCAGATTTTGTTAAATCAAAAATTTAGCACAGGGTTTGCGACTGGCGCATATCGTGATTATCGATATTGGGTACACCCTGAAGGGATTCCAGCAAAAAAATTGCTTCCTATTGAAAATGTCCAATCCAAAACAGATCCCGCCTAGACTAATACAGAAATAGAAATAATGGACATACTGAAACGTAGAAAATTGGAATATTTGGTTTATCTTCTGAGAAATAGAACCAAAAAGCTCAGGGTAAGAAAGCCGATGCGTGACGGCAGATGCCGAATATACTGGCTAAAGAACTCAAGAGTCTAATTTACAACATCCACCACTTAATTCCTTATTTGTAAATCCAGTTAAGTTCGATAAATTCCAGAATAAACAGTATACCTATCGTTTAAACGTTTTAATGTTTTTTTAACTCAAAAATAAAAATTATTGACTCACCTGCTAAATTATAAAAGTAATTATATAAGTTTATTACAGCTTCCATTTTTTTTAACTAATATTCTACACAAATAGTACAATCACCCCCAATCCAATCCCGCGGAACACTGCTCTTTGTTAACTAATTCTTAAATACGAATAATTTATTAAGAATTTTAGAACACACTAAACATCTATTGTTTGTTAATTCAAAGTACGTGAATTGACGTTTTGCTGTAATAATGGATAATAATTTCTTCAAAATTATTTGTCGGGATATAAGGCAGTAATTGTTTATTTTTAAGCACTTTATTAAATGTTTGTAAACGTGAAAAGGGGAGCAGATAAAATTACTTTCCATCCTATGGCTCTACAGCTCAAATCGAGCTCTGGCCTCCTTCAACAAACATGATCGAGTGCCATTGAGATTTCTGGCGTCCTCATCTATATCATCGTCCCATCGCATTCTTGGTCTACCAAAAGATCTCTTCCTCTGCATTCTTACATTCAACAGTTTTTTGGAAGCCTGTTTTCTTCTTTGGAATCCTAAATACATGGCCTGTTCATTGAAGAAGTTGTAGGCCCTATAGTATACTCAGGTAAAGCTTGTTCTTTATATATATTCGTCATAGTACCTTTCTTTCAAAGATGTCCATGCGGTTTACAGATTTTTAAGTTAATATCACAAGTTTCACATCAATAGCTTAAAATCGGAACACACTAGTTCGCTCCAGAGGTCAAAAAACCATTTTAATTAACCCATTCATGCCCAAAACTATTTAAAATTTATGCTCTAAAAGTCACAAAATTAACATAATGTAATGCTCATGCTCAGCTGTATTACAAAAATGGGTGTTCTACGAGGAATATGTTTCGTTGGCTTAAAGTAATCTATGGTCCACCTACCAAACGCACAATTCGCTATACCATTAGTAAGTTTGAAAACCAGTTTTCATTTTTGATAAAACACTCGACCAAATAGACCACATTCAGCACGTGCTGAAGAAAATATAGGGGCGGTAGCCTAATCTTGGTTTAAAAGCATACAAAATTCAATTTGTGCAAGATCTGAAGCCAATCGACCTTCCCAGTCGTCACTGTTTCAGTCGATGGGCTCTTGATAAGCTTGCAGAAGATCCACTGCTTTTAAAAAAAATAGTGTTTTCCAATGAGGCCCATTTTTGGCTTAATGGGTAAGTGAATAAACAAAATACCTATATTTGGGGTGATAAGCAACCCAAAGAGGTTCTAGATGCCATTACATCCAGAAAAAAACAACTATTTGGTGTGGTTTATGGGTCGATGGAATCTTCGATTCATATTTCTTTAAACAGAAGCCGGCCAGAATGTTACTGTGAATCGAGACCGTTTTCGCGTTATGATAACGGATTATTTGGTGCCTGAAAATAAATGTCATGGTCTCGACAAAATTTGGTTCCAACAAGATGGCGCCACTTGCCATACAGCATGACTTTACTGCCAGAACGGTTCGGTGAACAATTTATTTTACGCTTCGGACCACTGCATTGGCCGCCTAGATCTTGTGACATCACACCTCTAGACGTTTTCCTTTGGGGCTGAATAAAATCCAAAGTCTACATGTATAAACCGGCTACGATTGAGGCATTGTCGGTAAATATTACTCGAGTCATTGGTCAAATACCAATCGAAATGTTCGAACACGTCATCGAGAATTTGAACTTCAGAATTGACCATCTTAACCGCAGTTATGGTCAACATTTAAAAGAAATTATCTTTAAAAAGTAATTGTAAAGAATGGATCTTTTGTATGATAATAAAGATTTTCAAATAAAATTCATTTTTTTTATTATTTTTTCTTTTTGGAAAAATGTTGGATGCAGAAGGCTGGATTATGGTGATGCTAATTAAAGTTGTCATATTTGCTACAAGATAGTTAGTTACATTAAAATTATTATTAATATCCAAAGAAGCGCAAGCCAGATGTGGCATGTGCTCATTTTCCGCAAATGTGAGGAAAATCGAAACGTCATAATTTGTTTTCCAAAATGGTTTTTGGGTACACAAGAGGATTTGTTTAGTATGTTTTCAAGAATAGTGAAGGCTCGTGTAGATTTGGCATTATTAGCTTAGTCAAAAAATTGTAATAATTGGTAATTCTATGACATTTTTTGTCTGATACAACGAAATTATTATGCGATTGTATGTCAAATGTCGGGGAATGTAAACTGAATTATCATATATTAAAATAAAAGTGTAATGTTTGCAAATCATCAAGCAAACCTCGAAAAAAATTTTTTATTTAAAATGACTTTGAATTAATGATTTCCTTAGTATATGCGGACGCTATATTCCTATCTCTACAACGCTCTAAATGATTGTGCAAAATCAACAACAATAATCTATATTTTTCTAGTTAGTAGTTCGTGAATTTGTAAGGAATGCTTTGGATTGAACGAGCGAAACAAATAATAGTTTCAAATAAAAACATTGGCGAATAATTAAAAGACAGTTATTCTTCCATTTCTTTTTATTTACTTGTTGAGGATCAGGATTGTTTGCATGAAGAACGAAATATTTTGTAGAAGAACTACGACTTTGTAAATAGAAGAGAAATGTTCAGAGCAATGAAAGACCTAGGAGTACCACATCAGCTGGTAAGTTAAACAAAACTAAGCCTTGAAAAAGTTGAATGTGGAGTATAAATCCAGGGTAACTGTCTGAACTTTTAAAACTCATAATCGGCTGCGGTAAGGAGACCCTCTCTTCTGTATACTGTTCAATCTAGGTCTGCAAAAAGTAATCGTTATGTCACAAAACCTCAGAATCTGGTTCAATACAACATCTGTGCAGCTTTTCCGCGCTGCTGCAGATAAGATAAAGATTGCCATGATGATCGCCAACATTCGTAACGGATAGGCACATCAAGAAGAAGAAGAATGTCACAAATCACAACCAGCGGTTCAATAAATAACAAATTAGTGCAAATCCTTGCTTATGCTGATGATATCCAAATTGTTGGGAGAAAAACTTTGTACGGGATGTTTAAGTCATAAACAAAATTAGCTACATGATAATGGAGGACTCCACTGGGGTTGCTATCCCTTAGACGAAGTGTCTGTGAAGACTTGTTGATATCAACTGAATAGAAAAACGTTTCTTGACCATTTTGGCCTTTCAGACCCATTGGCCAGAGGAAAAGGAAAAGATTCCTTCATAACACCGAGAGAAATTCTTAAGGAGGTTAGAACCCACACATAGTTATAAAGCCAGAATGATGTTGATGATATTCTTATACTGTTTGTTTCTTGTTCTTTTTCATTAATAATCTTCTTCCGTGGTCTCACTTATGTCGTCAGCTTAGTATATATCTAATCCGATGCATTTTGTTGGTTTTATGAGCAAACGTCTTGCCTTGGCACGTTACTGGTCTAGCCAAGAGTCTCGTCTCCTTAGGAGAGGCAATGGTGTCGGAAATGACTTTCTGAGCTACTAGATCTATCTATTCGTTTCCTCTATGGAAAGCCTACAAACCCGCATTTAGAAAGTTTAAGGTAAGGGCATGACTATTGAAGCGAAAAAGAAAGATGAAGGGCTTTTGGAATGAACGTAAGCGAACTTCTTGTACCGAGTAACATCAACAGGCAAAATAGGGGGATTGTTGGATTCCTAATAAGCGAGAAATGGAAAGGAAAAGAAATAACAAGTGCACAAAGATTAACAAACACAGCAACGTTAAATGCTACACAGCCAAGAAAACAAGTTGGCTTCAGAAGTGGACGCAACACCCTGGACCATATAAAAACACTTCGAAACTGATGAGTAGAACAGATATGGCATACCGCTGGCCATAATTTCATAGAGGTTCCAAGGCCTTAATAGAAGCTCTCGCCAACTTAAACATTGATAAACATCATCATTCAATCTTCCCTTGTCCACTGATGGACGTAGATCTCCTCATAATTTTCCATTTTTTTTCGATTGTGTGCCTCTTGCATCCAGTTTTTCTGGCAACATTTCAGAGCACCAATCCATCGTGTTGGTGGACGACCTAAACTCCAGTATGCATTCATCATCTCTCAATTCCAGTATCCACTTTGTTCATCTGGCATCTGTCATTCGAGCCACGTGGCGTGAAAGGGTTGCTATATTCTCTATAGCAACACCTATTCCTGATCTACGTCGTAGCTGGCGTTTTGGAAGCTTATCTGGTATAGAAACGCACAACATAGCTACAAATCTTTACAACTAAAGGTATTCGTTTCTCATTGGTTTCTACATATGTTCGGAATTTTTCAACAGTACCAGAACACAATTAAGATATTTTTCTTATCTTTAAGTTTAACAGCCTCTCTACGAACTTGATTTTCTCACGGAAGTTTCGTATCATTATGATTCAATTATTTGTTTCATTATATTAGTGATTTAATCTGTTATCGCTTAGTATAGTTGTTTCCATTGGAAATTGCCCTATTTTCAGTGGATATCGATCATATTTTGCAGTAAACACATTTCTGTCTTTTAGTAGCAATATTGTAAAAGTTAATAAAACAGGCTGTAAATACTCGCGTTGATTACATCGTTAAACATTTTATAAGTATGTTGTCTATTCATTTCATGGGTGATTAAAAATATTTGCATTATTTTAAAAAGGGAGTGTTACAATGAAATGATTCATTGTCTACAAAGTTCCTTTTTAATTGTACAAATGTTAAAAAACCAATTAAAAAAATCATCGGTTTTTGCTCCGAGAAACATTTTTTAGGTTTCTCCGGATATCTAAAAAAAAATCTCTTGTTATTTTTCTCTCAAGTTAATAGTTTTGGGGGTATAAACAATTTAAAACCTCAAAAAAGCGAAAATATGCACTTTTGAGGCTAGAAATCATAGGAATAATATTACGAAAATGTTAAATTGATTTAAAATGATATGAATAAAAAAATATATAAGTAATAGAAAAATAAGTCTAGTGGTTCGTTTTTATCGTATTCTTACGAGTAATTAGAGAACATGTTCAACTTCTGAGCGTTTTAAAACCGAAAATTATTCTTTGAAAAACCCTCTATAGTATTGCTCTGATGTCATTTTATCGTAAAACAAGTTCTAATGCCCAAAGGAAATTTTTTTTAAACATTTTTAGTTATTTTTGTTCAATTTTGGACAGAAATGATCTCCATACTGAAAGCGTTTGATAATTCAATAGTACATTTTCAACATCTTCACAACAAAAAGGCTCAGCCATGAAAGTTAAGAGATTCGTCAGATTTTTTTAATCAGGTAACCGTCTTAATACATTAACTGCTTCATTAAATGCTTCTTTCACTACGGTTCCGCCTTCGAAAGGTTACTTGTGCTGTGCAAATAGGTAGGAAATTTTAAAACACGTGATTGTTGCATATATTGATTGTTTAACTGGTCTAGAGAAGGGGGATTGCTTTCCCCTCAAACTACTTTTCAAATCTTTGAAACTACTTTCAAATTTTCTTATATCATTCTTTGGCGGAAAATCATTTTCATATTTTTTTATGCAGAAGTTTCTGCGTATGGGTAATGAAGTAAACTGAAGATCGTCTAATGAGACAAACGCACTTATCCTTAAACATAAGGTCCATTCGCTCAACTTGGGCATATTTTGACAGATTCATAGCTAGAAACCTACAACACAAAAGTTCGTAGCTCACAACAGCTTAAATAAACTTTTATTACAGACTTCTTTCATTGAAAAAAGAATAATTATTCTAAATAGTGGAAGTGTATACTAAACCCATAAATTTTTGGGTAGTATATACGAGGCGTGTTTTTTAAGTAAGTACCGTTTTGGAATTAAAAAAAGACGTGCAAAGATATGGCAATAATTTTATTTTTACATGAAAGCCTGTACCTTAATCTACTTTTCTACATAATTTCCGTGAATATTGAGGCACTTGTCATAACGTGGCACCAGTTTTTGAATACCCTCCTGATAAAATTCTGCCGCCTGACTTGTTAACCACTGCATCACAAATGTTTTGACTTCGTTATCGTCTTGAAGACGCTGACCGCCCAGGTGTTTCTTCAAGTGCTGGAACAAATGGTAGTCGCTGGGCGCCAGATCAGGGCTGTATGGAGGATGATCTAGAGTTTCCCATTTAAATTATTTGATGAGATCTTTGGTCTGATTAGCCACATGTGGACGGGCATTGTCATGCAGCAAAACGATACCCTTACTCAACTTGCCACGTCTTTTGTTCTGGATTGCACGACGCAGATTTTTCAATGTCTCACAATAAGACGCTGCATTGATTGTCTCATTACGAGGCAGAAACTCCACTAGCAATACTCCTTTTCTGACCCAAAAAACTGTGCACATCATTTTCCGGGCAGAAATTGTTTGCTTAAACTTCACTCTTTTGGGTGATGATGAATGTCGCCATTCCATGGATTGTTGTTTCGATTCTGGTGAGACGTAGGCCACCCACGTTTCATCACCAGTAACAATTTGGTCTAAAAAATCTTCACCTTCACTGTGGTACCGCTCAAGGAAAGTCAATGCACTGCCTAAACGTTGGGTTTTGTGCAAATCCGTCAACATTTTTGGAATCCAACGTGAACACAATTTCCGGTAATTCAAGTTCTCTGTAACAATGCGATACAAAACACTACGAGAATACTGAGGAAAGCAGTCGGACAATGATGAAATTGTAAAGCGTCTGTTTTCTCTCACCTTTTCGTCCACTTTCTGCACCAAATTTTCATTAACGACCGAAGGACGCCCACTCCGTTCTTCATCATGCACATTTGTGCGGCCATCTCTAAATGCTCTCACCCATTTCCTTACCATTCCATCACTCATAATGTTTTGTCCGTAAACTTCAACGATCTCACGATGAATATCGATCGGTTTTACGCCTTTAGCACTAAGAAATCGTATAACAGCCCGTACTTCACAATCAGCGTGACTCACGATTGTTTGAGGCATCTTAAACACTGGAGTAAACAAGTATACAATGAAAAATCAGACTGTAAAGGCGTCAGTGCGTAGACAAGAGATGTAGGTAACCAGCGCACATGCGCGGAACGCCGACCGTAGCGCTGCGGCGGCGGAATCGCAAAACGGTACTTACTTAAAAAACATGCCTCGTATTTAAAAAATATATTTAGTTGTTATAATTTAACATAACTATGGTGCAAATAAATAAATATTGATTGTCGGTAATTCGTAAAGTTCTATTTTATTTACTATTTAGTTTGTTTACTATTAATATTGGCTATGAGTACCTGTGCTTGGTTGTTTAGTAATTTCCAGCCACTTCTAGTATGTCAAAAAGTAACTAACTTCGCAAAAAAATAATTACTAAATTCACTAGACACTTCGGACTGGGAATAGCGAACCGACTTTAACAAAAAAAAACATTGTGATTTTACATAGAACTTCTACTTATCGTAACTTAATAAAGACTGACATAATGCTCCATCGTCGCAGCTTATTACAGATGAAATAGACATTCAGGATGAATCGGTAATACTGACGATTGAGTATTTTTAAGAACTATCGCCCCTTTGTAAATAAAAATTGCAGGACATTATAAGATTTTAATTGACTTCCTGGGGCGAGTTTTCACCCCATCAGTGCATCACTACTGATTTTAAAATACATCTGAAAATCTGTTTACCGATTTCCTCTATTTATTTATTGACCAATTACCGAAAGGTACAAAGAACAATGTAACAGAGTGCAAACAGGAAGAATCATAACAAAAAATATAGAGGAAAAACTTAAGCCTGGGGTAAGGACTTACCCCACGCGGAACTGGTGGAAATAATGACTTGTGGAAATAGGACAAATGCGAGACGAATGGAGAAGCAGTATATTTGCACCTGATTTCAAAAACACAAAGAGGCTCATGCAAGCACAAACTGCAGGTGTTTCCTTTTATATAAATTTATTTTTAAAAGCTTTTATTTCGTTTTAAAACAAATTAAGAAATATTTACAAAATATTTTATGGCGTTAAAATAATATAACATTTGCTCGTTCTATAAATAGAGAATACATTTTACAGTTACGTTAATTTTTTGACTCCTCTCTTGTTGTAACTTTTCTGGTAAAAATCGAAAAACATCTTGAACAAAAGAAAAACATTTGGCATGTAAAGAGAGAAAAACGGTTTAGGTACTTCGCAGCCTGGCATGAAAGCCGTTGCAGAATGGATAATCATCAGAGTGAACTGGATCTAAAAATAGTAAACATAAGTTAGTATTGTGTTGTTAATGTAGTGCGTAATTTTCTCACCATTTGCGCCATTGTCATCTTCGGCTTCCAAGAAGCTAGGCTAGCCTGCCATTCTGGACCGAACGAAGATAGATAGTAGTACGTGTACATGAAGACGTGTATGAGCAAATTCATCATTACCGGTAAGGCAAACATGCCTCCTGGAAAAATAAATAAATGATTGTAATGGTTCAGAGAACATTTAGAAATATATTCGACAAAAATGATGGCACTCTTAATAATAATAATAGAAATAATTGATTAAGAGTTTGGATGGTGCATATTAAAATGATTTAAAACGAGGACTTTAAGAGCTTCCGCCATCTCCAACATATATAATACACAGGATTATAACTCCAAGAAAAAGAAAAAGAAAATAGTGTAAGTTTTACTCCTCTTAAAGTTTCAAAAAGGTCACTGCTACGAATTACTCGAAATCTGAACCCTCTATTAGTCGAAATATCAGTATGAGTCAATGCATGCCATTTTGGTACATACTTTCGCTACATATCTCGAAAAATTAAATTGGACCTCTGTATCTCGAACATAGCTATGTTTTATTTGAATAGAACAGAATATTTGAAAGTTATTACCTCTATAGTTAGAAAAAAACAATAAGTTACCGAAAGACAATTTTTATTTGCCGACAATCTAAGTACACTATTTTACAACCTTTATAACTCGTTTATTTGAAAGTTGTTACTTCTATAGTTTGGAGAAAAATAAGTTACAGGTTTTAAGAATTTTTTGACAATGTAGGTACACCATTGTTTCTTAGAAAACAATTTAGGAGTATACAATAAATAGGATTACTACTTAAGGAATTGCTGACTCACTAGAAGAACAGTTGAAGACATGGAAAAACTATATTGAAGAACTCTTTGCAGATGATAGACAACAATCTGAGCTAAGTAACATACAAGGAGACGAAGGTCCAGAAATAACGGAAGAGGAAGTAATGTACGCACTAAAAAGAATGAAAAATGGTAAAGCCCCAGGTCCGGATGAAATACCAATGGAAATCCTTAAACTAATAGAAAAAGACTCGATTCACATTTTAGTTGAACTTTTCAATAGCATTTATACATCAGGAAAAATACCACAAGAATAGCTTTTATCCACCTTTGTTATTATACCAAAAAAGATAAATGCCAAACAATGTAGTGATTACCGTACAATCAGTCTGATGAGCCATGTACTGAAAATATTCCTGAAAGTTGTACACTCTAGAGTACACAGAAAACTGGAAATGGTCATCAATAATACCCAGTTTGGATTCCGAAATGGACTTGGAACAAGAGAGGCGTTGTTTGCACTGAACGTTATGTCTCAAAGATGTCTTGACATAAATCAAGATGTATTCATGTGTTTCATAGATTACAACAAGGCCTTTGATAAAGTGCGGCATGATCACCCAATCAGAAAAGAATTTAGATAAACGAGACATCAGACTAATAGCAAATATGTACTACAATCAGAAAGCAGTAGTGAGAGTAGAGAATAATACCACTGAAGAAATTGAAATAAAGCGAGGTGTGAGACAAGGGTGTATACTGTCACCAACCCTGTTTAATCTCTATTCCGAAGACGTAATGAATAGAACACTCTCGGAGCAATCCGTAGGTATTAAAATAAATGGTGTTAGATTAAACAATCTGAGATTTGCCGACGACACCGTTCTGATCACAGAAACACTTGAAGAGCTACAGACATTGGTGAATAAGATAGCAGACTGCAGCGAAGAATATGGACTATATTTGAACATAAAGAAAACTAAATTTATGGTAATATCGAAATCAACACAAAATGTCCAAAATTTATATTTACACAATGAAATTATCGATTGAGTTAGCAAATACAAATATTTAGGCACTTTTATAAATGAAGACAACGATAGCTCAGCAGAAATCAAAATAAGAATAGAAAAATCCATATTCACTAAAATGAAAAGAGTGTTCTGCGGAAGAGATTTGAGCCTTGAAATGAAACTTCGCCTGATGAGATGTTACGTACTTTCTGTGCTGTTCTACGGAATGGAGTCATGGACGTTGAAAAAGATTGATACCAAAAAATTAGAGGCATTTGAACTGTGGATGTATCGCAGAATCCTGAGAATATCATGGACCGAGAGAGTCACGAATGTCGAGGTCTTGAGAAGAATTAATAAAGAAAAGGAAGTCATATTTACTATCAAAAAACGAAAACTGCAATACTGGGGACACATTACAAGAGGCGAAAGATATGAACTGCTTCGAATAATTATGCAAGGGAAAATAGCAGGGAAAAGGTCCATAGGAAGAAGACGAAACTCCTGGCTAAAGAATCTACGGGAATGTTATAGCTGTAGCAACAACGAATTGTTTCGGTCAGCAGTTTCGAAAATAAGTATAGCCCTGATGATCGCCAACCTTCGGAACGAAGATGGCACTTGAAGAAGAAGAAGACTCACGTTAACACGTGCTTGTTTACTTGGCATGGTTGCTGAACAATTTGGCCTACCCTTGAGTACTCTGTCAACGATAATAAAAACTGAATCAAACATCCTGAAAAAATTTAAAACGGACAAAATTTGGCCTGTAAAAGACGTCGAATTACAGAATTTCTGAGCTTGGAGAACTGCTTACTTAAATAGATTCAGTGGAACACTGTTAAAAAAAAAGGTGAAATATACTCTAAATCGTTGAGAGTGGATAATTTCAGGGCCAGTAATGGATGGCTAGAAAAGTTCAAAAGAAGACATGAGGTTGCTTTTAAAAAAGTTGTGGGAAAGTGCAAATTCCAACATTGAAATCTGTAACAAAATGGGAAAGTGAACTGGGACTGATAAATGTCGTGATGATAAAACTCTAACTTTTAAAAATGATAAATGCGATGGTGCGAAACATAGCAACGGACGTTTGACTATTCTGCTAACAGCAAACATGTCGGGCACAGAAAAACTCTCACCTTTAGTCATCGGTAAATCTAAAATACCTCGTTGTTTTTTAAGATATAAATCGCTAACTTTGAAATATGAAACAAATACAAAACTTCTGCTATTTTCAAAAACCTGGCTCTTAAATATTGATAAGAAAATGGCCAAGGAAAAAAAATCTTGTTATTAGTTGATAATTGAATAGCCCATAATGATATTCCTCAAATAAAAGTAGTTAAAATCCAATATCTTGTAGTAGTTAATGATAAAGGTATCATTAAAAACTTCAAATCATTATATCGAAAAAAAAAATGGTCAGGAACCTGGATATAATGAAAGGAAAAACGAATTCTACTATTTTACTATAGATACGTTGCAATCCACGATAATGGGTGATAAACTTGGTGAGGTGTAACTACGACTACTATAAAAAAAAATTATGTACACTGTGGTTTTCCATCGTCGTCAACAGAAGAACCTGAAAGCGAAGATATTTTTCATCTACTACAGAGTGAAATACAGACGTGTCTCTAACTGAAACCGAAAATATTTCTATTTTACCTCCTGCAGAGTGTCATAATCTGGAATCTTCTTTTGAGGGCTTTGCTACGTGCGATGATGGAGTTATGACTGCTGGGAGATTATCTGATGACGAAATTATTGACTTAGTAGCTCAGAAAACCGATACTAATGCTTTAGATGACATAGAAAACTCGAATAATACTACATATACTATATGGGTTTCCATCAAAAAGGCAAAAACAGCGTTGAATACTTTACGGAATTTTATAGAGCAAACCAGCAACTCCAAAGAACAAGAATTTTCTGCTATTTTTATCTTAGAAAATGCTATATATCTAGAGAAAGTTTGTTACCTCTGTAACTTGAATTTTACTTCTCGACTTATGTCGAATAAAAATCCGCCCGTAAGTCGAAAACTCTCACGAATTTTTTCTCGAGAAAAACCACTTCTGTAGTTTCTCTCGTTTACGATCTGTGGTCGGCTTATAATTTATTATATACAATTTTTATTATAAATGTAACAATAGTACTTACCGCCAATAAACTTGGCTGCTAGAAAGGCAAGGCTTAAAGAGGAAGCATGGTGATAAACGTGCAATGGTGAAATTTGTCTGAATTTTTTTCTTAGTCCAAAAAGTACCGTCTCAAACAGTTCGTAAAACTTTAACCAGTATACCAGATAAAATGCTTTAACTAATCTTACAGCATTTGGTGCGCTTGAATAGTCAATAGTTTGACATCCGAAACTGTAGTCACCTTGAATCCATCCAGATGTAGACATCTTAAAAATAATGTTTATCAATAATGTAATCAAATATTTAACCAAAAATGTTGTGTAAAAATTAATTGGTGGTGTTTGTCTAAAAGTTAATGTTGGACAAATGAGAAAATTAAATAAATTGAATACTATAACATAAATAAGTCTTTGGACTACAACAAAGAAGCAATGATTTGGTACTCTGATACTGTTTGGAATTTTCTCTTGTCTAAGTACTTTATTCCGTTTATCTTTGCCTTCAACGTATGTCCTATAAAAGTTTTGGCACAAAATCCATTGGCTTTAATATTAAAGAATATTAATAAAAACAAAAGAATATCAAGTTGCCTTTGGAAACAGAAGTAACGGGACTGATAGCACGGGACCCAAATCTGCAATTTGGTGGATGCGGTAAAAGAATTAGCCTGTGTGGCGCCTCCACCAAAATATAAGGTTGTCTAGTAATTTTTGAGGTGGGGGTAGAGTAGGTCATCGGATTATGACGTATTCTACATCGTTGGGAATGAGAGGGAATAGCGAGTATGTTAAGACAGAAAACACAAACAGGGCATTACATCATATATCCGTTGTTATTGCTCCGAGTGGAGTGTGTGATATGTTAAATGATAGGGTGAGGATAACGATTATATTAAGATAGAAAAAACAAAAAAGGCAACTACCAGAAAGATACTTTACAGAATCGTTATGTTAATTTGCTTTATTGACCTGAAAAAGGCCTTTGACTGTCTACAAAATAAACAACTAGCCGAATTGTAACATGCGACGTAGCTAATGATGAAAGAGGAGGATATAAAGAATATATTAAGATAGAAAAAATAAACAAGACGACTACCAAAAGTGCGCTATATATTTTACTTATAAACAGAAGCTTAGTTACTAACAGTTAAGATTTATTTATTTTGAAGTTTTTGCTTTAAGATGTCGTAAATTAGAGATAAGAAAAAGTATCTACAACTTGGTTGGGCGGGTATCCAAAGCTGAAATCTGACGAATATTCCAAAATGAAAACATTTCACGCAGAACCATTTATAGAACAATAGCGGAATGCGAACAGGAAATACCATGTCTGAATATTCCTAAACGTGGAATACCACGTGCATTTATTGCATGTCATTGAAATTTAGGAGGAATGGTCCTTAATATAGAAAGTTTGTGGGTGAAAACTTTATTTTCATGCAAGACAACGCCCGGCCACACGTAGCCAGGATGGGAACGTAACACCTGGACACCGTCGGTGTACCAAAAATGAATTTGCCGGCTCAAAGACCAGATTTGGATCCGATTGAGCATGTTTGGGATCAACTCAAACGAAAAGTAAGAAACAGATTACCTCATGGAAGAATTGGAAGCTTTTCCTCAAGACAACATCTAGAATTTGATCAATTTAATTCAAGTTGAATGAGGAGTGTAATTGAAAATAGAGGTGATAATACAGAATATTAAAAATGACGACTTTATTGTAATTTTTATAAAGAAACCAGAAAAAATTAAAATGTTAATTTTTGAGTTTTTCCATTAAAATCTTCAATTTGGGAGAAGTATTTTTTTGACAATTGCTATTTAAGAAGTAGATGCATACTGCTTTAGAACATATTCTTAAACATTACACAAACATCTAATGACAATTAATTTTTTTTAGGGTTTGTAAAAATTAAAAAATGCTAAAAATTTTAGGTGTCTTCTTTTTAATGACGCACAGTCTATAGATATATCGACTAAAAAAATACTAAAAGCACATGCAAAGATATCGTTCTTAATAAACAAAACGCTAAAACTATCGATTGTGTACTCACCATATAAATCAGATAGCAACATGCTGCCACTTGAGATACGTTGTAAGCTCTGATAATTGTAGTCAGCTCAAAAGGCTTTCTGTTTTGCATAAACTTTGGTAAGAGGTATAATACCGTAAATAAGTAAGTTAGTACTATATAAATGGTTGGAACAGGACTATCCATAAATAGCCAGTTTTGTACTCTCGTATCTAAAACAATAAAGAAAAATATTTTATGTTGATTTATAAATATAAAGTATTGATTCAAATAATACGAGGTCTGGTTATTAAATAACGAGACTGCGCGCGCAGAAGGCGTCCTAGACTGGAAGAGTGGGAAACGAATACAGGATACATTTCTTACAGAAATTTATCCAAGTGTCGTCAAAATGTTATTAAAAAAGTCACCAATCGGCAGAAGAAGTATCCGACGACCGCGCAAAAGATGGAGTGACAACCTTCCATAGAGGTATTAATCCGCTAATGAACAAGCAGAATTGCTTATAAAAAGGAAGAAGAAGAATTATTATTGGCACCTTCTATATTCGTGTTTAATCAAAGGAATATTGCGTAGGTACTTACATTCATTATAATATTACTAATGTAATGAAATGTAATATAAATAAAATAATTAATTTATAATTACCAAGGAATGAAAATAAAGTTTTTTAACTTAATAATTCCAATTTATCATTGAAAAGAAAAAAATATAAGTATAGTTCAAGGATAATAAGGTAGTGGTACTATAGTGGTTCAAAATATTAATAAAAAAGTAATCCGTATGTACAATTATTGTTAATATAAAGATCAATGTCATAATTTTTTTGTGTGTGGCATGTTTTAAAAAGTTATGGCATGTGATATTATACTTTTTCTAATGAATTGATTCAACAAATTATATGTTGTTTCTACCAGGAAGATTCATTATAAAATGTAAAAGGGAAATTCCCAGTGGTTGGTTGCATACCATAGTTTATCTTACAATGAAGTAAAAACATCTTTTTGTAAAATGATATAAAATTTTATTAAAATTTTTAAAAATGATCGAAAATGGATTTATAAATTTTAAGAACGTTTTCGGTCCTATCAGATCATCATCAGTGAAAAACGCCTATATAGTAGTTGGAACTAGCCACATAATGAGGCCAGATGACCCTTAAATTATATAATTTGAGTAACGAACATTATATTATTAAGACACTAGGTCGATGATAAAGGATTACATTTTTTAAGAGAACGTACAATTTCCCAGTTCGAAAAAAGAAGCCTTAGCCGTGTAGGGTAACAACTAACTGAATTGTCAATATAAATGAGTCATAAAATTTAATTATTATAATTTTTTATTTTGAGAACGATTTACGAAATGTATATCGAAGCGTCAAATAAACGTATTTTAAAATAAACAGCTGACTTATTTCCCACTAAAAATATTAAATAACCCTAATGAGTACTACAAACAAACAAAAATTATGTTTTGAATGATGCCGCCTTTTTAGTTACGGACCATTTTTAAGAATAAAACCGTATTGATATAATTACGAATTAGAGGTACATAAAGAAAGAAAAACAAAGGTATATCAACAACATAAGGAACATAAAAGAAAAGAAGAATTAAAGAAACTGCTCAAGAATAAATACCTACCTAAATTGAAGTGCACATGCGGAAAGTTGTATAATTATAATGAAGGAACAAAAGGAGTAACAAGATAATCAATAAAACCAAAATAATGGATATAATGATTGAATATGCTGTTATGAAAAAAAAGATGGCGCGCTAGTTATACAGGAAATACACATTCGTCGCTATTTCCAGTAAGGGCTGTAACGATATATTTTGCCTACCACACGGGGCATTAATACAAGGGGTAGAAAATTGGGGGAAGAAACTACTGGGGGTGAAGAAGGGTAAGCAAAATAATCGAAACATATGCGAACGGGCACTCAGGGGTTAGTTGGAGAGCTGGGGTCGTGGATAAGTAAAAGACAAAGGGGTTTTAATTGGGGCAACTACAGAAAAATGAAATAAAAGGTCATAAATCTCTTGGGACAAACAGAATAAAAATAAACCGGAAACACCTCAAGAAATTTAATATAGGGCGCCACTTGAGGTGCCTAATTATACCTATTACAACCAGCTAGTTGTAACTGGAGATATAATTATTATGGGTGTTTTTCATATATATATATTCATCATCATCATTGGTGCTACAGCCCTATAAAAGAGCCTCGACCTTCCCAAGTCTATTACGCCAGTCAGTTCTATCCATTGCCAACTGTTGCCAGTTTGCTGCGCCTATTTGTCTAGCATATATATATATATATATATATATATATATATATATATATATATATATATATATATATATATATATATATATTATTATATATATAATCATATATATATATATATATATATATATATATATTGTGACGATTAGGGTTTATAGAAAATAATTTATAAGTTATATACTACATAATATTAGATATTTGGTTGTTTTAAATAAGTTATATACTAGAGAATTTAATAAAAATATATTTATGTGAGGGCATTTTTAATAAATGAGCATATAATAAGTGTAAAAAGTTGTATTTTAATTTTGTAAATAGATTTAAGTGAGCCATGTGCCTAGGCAACCAACTATACATACTCCAAGTGTCAAATTAAGAATCATAATACGAATATAAGTGGGGTTATTATAATAATATATTGTTTGAAATGTGTATTTTATTAAATTAGAGTGTTAGTTACTAATTTAATTATATATTCTGATCTGAAAAGCCTAAATGTAAACAAAATTATTAATAGAAAAGAATGGAATTCTCTGGATCTCCGGAGATGGCCATGTTTGCGAAATGGTTTGTTCCAGAAAATTCATACAAGTATGAAATAGAACAAATTGGAACAAGATATCTTACGAGATGGTTCTAGAAATCCAAAAAACATATAAATACCCGTGATTTGGATTCAAGATGGCAGTTTTAGAAGTTTTTAAGTTTTTTAGTCAGAAGTCAAGCAGTTTATTATGAAAGTTAGTTAGAGTCAGTGAATCAAGTACAAATAGTCCAATAGTTTAATATAGTGAGTTAAATGAAGATTAAAAATTATGCATATAATTTAATGCACATTTATAATTATACACAAATAATTATTGAAGATAAAAAAAGGTATATTGGAAGAAATTAAATTATATTATGGTTGGAGATTAGTATAAATCAACTTATAATAATTGGATATTGGTATATTGAAAAGAAGAATAAATATAAATGCTGTTTGCTGGTTTGGTTGGTGGTGTATACATGCTGGTGAAGAAAACTATATCTTAAATTGGTAGAAGCTGATAATTGGAAAAAGAAATTTCACAAAAACAAGGATAACCGAAGTACGAAGACTTTCAGTGGTGACTAGAATATATATAGTGGAAAACAGTTCATTTAGGCATTCAGTGAAAGAAAGGTACAAAATTTTGTTAATATAATTTAGTTAGTGTCATAACAATTTCAATTTTGAAGATAGTTTGTTTAAATTTTAGATTGTCTATAGAATTTAATTAGTTTTGTAAGAATATCAATTTAAAGATAGTTTATTTTAAATTTACATTGGCTAGGTTAGATATATATATGTGTGTTTCATAATAGTTACAATAAAGATAATTTAAAAAAAAGTACTTACAAACTAATTCTTTGAAAACCGCGATAAAAACCCTATATTATTAAAAATACTCATTGCTCATCATTCAAACACAAAAAACACATCATAACAATTTGGCACCCAACGCGGTGGCTCTCTATTTAAAAGAATTAGTTTGGGAAGATAAGTGCTCTCATATAATTAAATTAATTATCAGTAGAAAGGAAAAATAATAGATTTTATTATTAATTATATTTGAACAAGTAAAGTCTCAAAATGTCTCAAGGAAAGAAAGGTACAAGAAGCAAAAAGAATGAAGAAGATGTGGAAGTAGAAACACAACCTATACAAGAGGAGAGTTTAGTTCAAGTTCCACAAGATACTGCAGAAATGAATCCAGAAAGAGAGGAAAATGTCAATATGGCAGCTTTGATGTCATTAATGATGCAGATGAACAAGACAATAGAAGAGAATTCAAAAGAAATCAAAGAAGACATAAAAAAATTGGAAGAGAATTCAAAAGAAGTCAAAGAAGACATAAAAAAATTGGAAGAGAATTCAAAAGAAGTCAAAGAAGACATGAAAAAAATAGAACAAAAAATGGAACAGAATTCACAAGAAGTCAAAGAAGACATGAAAAAAATGGAACAGAAATTGGAAGAGAATTATAGAAAATTAGAAAAGAAAATAGAAGATAATAATAATAAAATTGTAAAACAAATGGAAAAACAAATGGATAAAAAACTTGAAGCTGCAGAGAAAAAAGTAGCAAATGAAATAAAAAGTATACGGAATGACTACAAGAAAAGGATAGACAATGAGAGGACAGAAGTAAAGAGGATTATTCAAGATAATAAAATAGATATAGAACAGAAAATAGAGTTACAGAAATGTAACTTAGAAGTAAAAATTAACGAAGACAGGAGAAACACAGAAGAAAAATTAGACGATATACAACAAAATATCCAAATAAATAGTAATCAAATAAGAAATGTGGAACAGAGAATAGATGATATTTCACAAATGAGAGACATAGGGAGACCTTACTTAAATTTAACAAATGAGACTGGGATTAAATTCTCTGGTAATATAAAAAATTTGCATCCTAGAGTATACATAAATAGTTTAAAACATAAATTAAGATTTGTGAATAATATTAATGATATTAAAGATTATATTAGAATGACATTAAATGACAATGCAGCAACTTGGTTTGCTAGTATTGAGAATGATTTAGATAATTTTCAAACATTTGAAAATAAATTTTTAAATTATTATTGGGGTGAATTAGAGCAAGCCAAGTTTAGAGAAATTCTATATTTTGGAAAGTATAATCAAAATTTAAAATCAAATATGGTAGATTATGCATTGAAATTGATAACAGTTGCAAAATATTTAGAACCACCACTTAGAGAGGATGAAACAGTCTTAAATGTATCTAGACATTTTGATGCTGATGTTGTGCAAACCGTAACTGTACAAAATATTCAAACAATAGATAGTTTTATTAATTTTATTCAAAGAATACAAAGAGGCAATATGACAAGTAATAATAATAACAGAAAAAACAATAGTAACTTTCAATATAATAGAAATGATAATCAACAATATAGACAATCATATAATAATTATAGATATGTTGATAGTTTACAAAATTTTAATAATAATAATAGTAATCAAAATAGACAGAATTTTAATAACAATACTAGTTATAATAGACAACATTTTAATAACAGTACTAATAATAATAAACAAGATTTTAACAATAGAAGAAATACAGAGCGACCTAACTATAACAGACAGGTAAATTGTGTTCGAAGGAATAGAAGCTGCGAAGACAGGGAACGAAATAGTACAAGGCAAGAAAATGTGAGTAGAAGTCATAGTAGGGAAAGACATAGGACATCAGATTCAAGTGGTCAGATACAATCTGACAATTCTAATAATCAAAATTTTGTGCAGTAAACTTTCTGAATTACAAGTTAGGCCATTGCTATTATGAAAAACCTTCTGAATTTATTTCTTTAGATGAAGAGAAAATTATTGAATCTATTAATTTAATTTATATAAATGCTTTGGCCAAAAATAAAATGATTAAGATTATGATAGATACTGGTTCAGAAAGTACTTTAGTCTCTTTAGTCTCGGAGAATTTTATTTTTAATACATTAAAACTATCAGATATAATAAAGATTCCAAAAATTAAAATTATTGGTGCAAATAATAAGAAGTTGGGTGAAATTGATAAACTAGCCAATTTTAAAATTAATATTCTTAATAAAGAAATTAATATGCAAGGATTTATTGTCAAGGATTTATGTGTTGATATATTAATGGGAAATGATGAATTGGAAAAGAAGAAAGTAAAGATAGATTTTGAAGAAAAAATGGTAACTTTGGAAGGGCAAATAATTAAATTTATGCAGAAAGATGAGGTAGAAGAAGGAATAAGAGTTGATAGGATATTATTAAAAGAAAATAATGATGTTTATGAAGAAGAAATGTATTTTGATGATAGGGAAATGTCCCAGAAGAATGTAAAGAATAATTATTGTAGTGAATATTTAAGGAATGGAAATTTTAAGCAGATGGATGCCTACGAGGCGGAGTGCGTAAAATTGGAAGCAAGGAATAATGAGTACATAATGAAGAATAATGTGATTTGTAAAGAAGAAGATATGATGAAAGTTTTAAATTGCCCTGAAGAATATAAATCAATAGTCATTTCCATATTGCAGCAACACAAGGGACTTGTCAATAAAGAAAATAGAATTGCACAAAATTATATCCATAGTATAAAAGTTAAAGAAGAAAAAGATTTTAAAACAAAATCATACCCAATACCATATAAATACAGAGAAGAAGTAAACAAAACAATTAATAATATGTTAGAAGATGGAATCATTGAGAAGGCAGATACACGTTTTATCAACCCCATAGTAGTAGTACGAAAAAGATCAGGTGAAATCAGGTTATGTTTGGATGCAAGGAATATTAACAAGATTACTGAAAAGCAATTTGAAGCACCAATGAGTATAGATGGAATATTAGGAAGAATTACAGGAATGTCATTTTTCACTAAAATCGATTTACAGCATAGTTTCTGGTTAATACCTCTAGAAAGAAAAAGTAGACAGTATACAGGATTTCAGATAGATGGAGTAGTATATCAATTCAAATTAGTACCATTTGGACTTCAATCATCTTGCAGTGCTCTGTGTAGATGTCTTCATGATATTTTGGATCAATATGAACATTTTGTAATTCACTATATTGATGATATATTAATTTTTTCTAAAACGGCTGAAGATCATGAGAAACACCTAAAAACTATAATAAATAGATTAGACAAAGTTGGACTAAAAATAAATCAAGAAAAATGTACATTTTTTCAAAAAGAAGTCATATATCTAGGTTATAAACTTAACACTAAGGGAATCGAAATGGATCCAGAACGGACACAAGTGATTCAGGAATATAAAACACCACACAATTTAAGAACTTTAAGAGGATTTATTGGAATAATTAATTATTATAAAAGGATGATACCAGATCTAAGTATAAAAGAACTTCCATTACTTGAACTACTAAGAAAAGGTGTAAAATGGAGATGGGATCAGAGAAGAGAACTAGCATTCCAAGAAATTAAAAACATTTTTCTGTCAAATTTGAAAATATACTATCCTGACTATACACAGCCATTCATATTAAGAACAGATGCATCAATAGAGAGATTATCAGGGGTATTATTACAAATACATGATGGGGTCGAATACCCAATACAATTCATTTCAAGAATCACAAAGCCACATGAAAAGGGTTACTCAGTTTCAGAATTAGAACTAGCAAGTATAATATACTGTGTCACAAAATTAAGATTTTATTTGTTGGGTAATGAATTTACAATAGAAACAGATCACCAAGCTTTAACGTCTATATTAAATAACAAATATGGAAACAGTAGAATACATCGGTGGAGTCTAATACTTAGTGAATACTGCTTTGAAATCAAATACATTTCTGGAAAATCCAATATAGTGGCAGATGCTTTATCAAGGTTAGAAAATACATCACAAAAAGGGCAGCGAACAATAAAAATTGGATTAAATCAATTAGTTGAAAGTACTGGATTATATTCTAAAGAAGAAATTATAAGAGATCAGATCAATTTGAGTGAAAAACAAAAAGTCCTTAGGAAAGATGGGGTATATTATAAAATAATAAATGGCATAGAAGTATATGTAATAACTAGAACTTTAGCAAAGAAAATATTGAAAAATTTACATAACAATTATATGCATATTGGTTCAAGAAAGCTATGGATGATATTTAGGAACAATTATTTTGCAAAGAATGACATAAGTATAGCAAAAGAAATTACTACCCAATGCCCATTTTTTCAAGAAGAAGTAATATATTATAAACTTAACACTAATTATAAAAATACTAACAGCTTACTGATATATCCATTTTATTCAATAGACTTGATTTGTTAAATAGATGGTAGATTTCATTATTTTGAATCAATTTGACATCATACTTGTTGAATTTTGTATATATGGAAATTAATTTGTACCCTAAAAATCATAATTTGGGGTTAGATACAGAATTGATTGTGTAAATGTCTTTATAAAAAGTGTAAAACTTACCAATTCATATGGATGAAAGCCTGTTGAATGGAAATAATTCCTAGATTTTGTCTATAAATAAACAGAACACAATATCCATTATATTTTTAATTAAGGTTATATTTTATTCTCTGATAAAATCCATGCTCCATTTGACATGACAGTTTGACCATAGAATAGCCGAACTGTGATCCGTTGTTCTCTGTTTTGACATAGACAGCGAACAGGGATGTATTTAACACATTTTAAATAAATAAAAAAAAAATTTGATTTATTAAATTTAATAAGGTATGAGAAAATTAATATTTAAAAAAATAATAAGTAAATTATTTATTTTAAATATTATTTTGGGGTATTGTGACGATTAGGGTTTATAGAAAATAATTTATAAGTTATATACTACATAATATTAGATATTTGGTTGTTTTAAATAAGTTATATACTAGAGAATTTAATAAAAATATATTTATGTGAGGGCATTTTTAATAAATTAGCATATAATAAGTGTAAAAAGTTGTATTTTAATTTTGTAAATAGATTTAAGTGAGCCATGTGCCTAGGCAACCAACTATACATACTCCAAGTGTCAAATTAAGAATCATAATACGAATATAAGTGGGGTTATTATAATAATATATTGTTTGAAATGTGTATTTTATTAAATTAGAGTGTTAGTTACTAATTTAATTATATATTCTGATCTGAAAAGCCTAAATGTAAACAAAATTATTAATAGAAAAGAATGGAATTCTCTGGATCTCCGGAGATGGCCATGTTTGCGAAATGGTTTGTTCCAGAAAATTCATACAAGTATGAAATAGAACAAATTGGAACAAGATATCTTACGAGATGGTTCTAGAAATCCAAAAAACATATAAATACCCGTGATTTGGATTCAAGATGGCAGTTTTAGAAGTTTTTAAGTTTTTTAGTCAGAAGTCAAGCAGTTTATTATGAAAGTTAGTTAGAGTCAGTGAATCAAGTACAAATAGTCCAATAGTTTAATATAGTGAGTTAAATGAAGATTAAAAATTATGCATATAATTTAATGCACATTTATAATTATACACAAATAATTATTGAAGATAAAAAAAGGTATATTGGAAGAAATTAAATTATATTATGGTTGGAGATTAGTATAAATCAACTTATAATAATTGGATATTGGTATATTGAAAAGAAGAATAAATATAAATGCTGTTTGCTGGTTTGGTTGGTGGTGTATACATGCTGGTGAAGAAAACTATATCTTAAATTGGTAGAAGCTGATAATTGGAAAAAGAAATTTCACAAAAACAAGGATAACCGAAGTACGAAGACTTTCAGTGGTGACTAGAATATATATAGTGGAAAACAGTTCATTTAGGCATTCAGTGAAAGAAAGGTACAAAATTTTGTTAATATAATTTAGTTAGTGTCATAACAATTTCAATTTTGAAGATAGTTTGTTTAAATTTTAGATTGTCTATAGAATTTAATTAGTTTTGTAAGAATATCAATTTAAAGATAGTTTATTTTAAATTTACATTGGCTAGGTTAGATATATATATATATATATGTGTGTTCCATAATAGTTACAATAAAGATAATTTAAAAAAAAGTACTTACAAACTAATTCTTTGAAAACCGCGATAAAAACCCTATATTATTAAAAATACTCATTGCTCATCATTCAAACACAAAAAACACATCATAACAATATATATATATATATATATATATATATATATATATATATATATATATATATATATATATATATATATATATATATATATATATATATATATATATATTATATATATATAACCATGTGGGTATTTTTCAAATTTGTTGGAAACGCCGCAAATCTCTTAGGTACAAATCTTTTTTTCAACAAATTTGCCGGCTTTTTCAAACCACACACACTGACGTCTGCTCTCAATGACCAATCTTTTCAACCTCACTTTAACTTCACATACAACTGCTACTATACTATATAGCAAATGGACTAGCAGGATGCCTTAATAACACTATATGGCGAAGCAGACACAATAACATTGAGATAAAGTCAAGAATTTATAAAGCCAGTGTAAGAACAATAATGGCATATGCCTCAGAAAGTCCGAGATAACGCAAAGGCTACTGGAAACGGAAGAGATGAGTTGAGAAGAATTACAGGAAATACGCTGAGGGATCGAAAGAGAAGTAAAGACATTAGAAGAAAATGTAACGTACAGTGTATAAATGAATGGACACAAAATAGAAAAGAAGAACGAAATAGATATAGATTATATATCAAAAGAGCAAGAGATAAGTCACCAATTGGCAGAAGAAGTATCCGACGACCGCTCAAAAGATGGAGTGACAACCTTCCATAGAGGTTTTAATCCGTCAATGAACAACCAGAATTGCTTATAAAGAGGAAGAAGAAGAAGAATTTCATCGGAGTGGAAGTTTCTTGAGGAGTTCGGGATGTTCATCTTGAAGTTGTTCAACGATGGATGGGTTTGGTCTGATGATAAATTTCGTAAATTTCGTAAGAAGAAAATTGATAGCGGAATAGAACGAAGCAAATTTAGACAATAATTTAGGAATATGTACCCATCGTAAAACAACAACAACAACTCGTAATAAAAGAAAGTGAACAAGAACTTATACAGAAAATAATTATTTTGGTTTAAAAATCTCACAGGTCTGAACACTGGAAAAGACTATCACAAGATAATAAAAGTAAAAGAAGTTGCCCATGCCCACAGAAACTTTTGAATGGAATCGACATAGAGGTGTCTGGAAGAGAAAGAAGGAGCTCCAGTTGTAAATCGATATATAATAATTGAAAAAAAAAACAACAGAGATCTCAACAGAGAAAACTAAAACGATAGTGATATCAGCGGAACCGAGACGATGTAAACTAGTCGTGAATAACAAAATAATAGAACAAGTGATGGAAACTGAATAATTGGGAACAAAACTGTCAAGCTACGGAAAAGTGGAAGAAGAAGTACAAAAACAAGTGAACATGGCAAACAGAGCAGCAGGATGTCTCAATAACACAATCTGGAGAAACAAATACCTCACAACGGAAACGAAAACCAGGATATATAAATCAACAATAAGACCGATAATGACGTACACGGCGGAAACAAGAGCAGATACGGCGAAAACACAAAGACTATTGGAAACAACAGAAATGAAAGTCTTACGAAAAATAACAAACCAAACTCTAAGAGACAGAGTAAGAAGTGAGAAAATACGAGCGAGATGTGGAATAGAGGAAATAAACGCGTGGACCAAAAGAAGAAAAGTGGAATGGAATCAACACATCGAAAGAATGACAGAAAATAGAATAGTACGAATAGCAAGAGACAAATCGCCAAATGGAAGAAGATCATTGGGACGACCGAGGAAAAGATGGTCAGACAACTTCAATTGAGGCTAAAAACCGAAGTAAAACAGGCATTAAGCCTATTTATAAAGTAGGAAGAAGAAGAAAAAAAAATAATTATCTACTTAGATGGTCCGTTGGTTTTAAAAATGTTTGTCCAAGAGTTTTTAATTATTCAGGGTTAAAAAGGAAGGCTTTTAACCAAAAGATATGTTACGGGGTTGTTTAGATATAAGAAAGTTAATAATTCCCATTATACCCTTTAATTTTGATAATAAAATGGTTATTAAAGTGAATCAAAATAGAGATAGTAATAAATAAGAAATCTATGAAGGTATTATTGACTGGTTAACATTTTATTCTAACAATCATGATAATATCAATATTATAAATATTTGCAAATTTCAAAAAAAATTTAAATATGTTACCAGAATGTTTTTCCATAAGTTCTTCATATTTTCTAGTAAGGTAATCCATTTTGAACGAGTGCTGTAACTCTCAATGGAGTTTTTTGTGTGGGATTTTATATTGGCGATAAAACAATTAGTAAGCACCGACAGCAACTGTTTTTACGGTCTGCAAATTATGTTTGCAACAATAATTACACTATGTTTGTAGCAGCAGTATTATTTTTAATATAATTAGTTATTTCTAATACACTGCTCGTAGTAGTTGGGGGAAAACTTTTACTAGTCAACGCTGACGTGATTTAAATTGGTGAAACTTGTAACCTTTTAAAGGCTAACCTGTGGTCTTCTAATCATTAGAAGAGAGTTAATAGAAGCTCTCTTAGATACATCATCGTCATGAAACTTGTAACCTTTTAAAGGCTAACCTGTGGTCTTCTAATCATTAGAAGAGAGTTAATAGAAGCTCTCTTAGATACATCATCGTCATAAAACTTTACGCGTCCACTGCTGGACATAGGTCTCCCTCAGCTCTTTATCTGTCTGTCTTGTGGGACTTGCATCCAATTATGGCTTATACGCTTCAGGTCATCAGCCAATCTGGTTGATGGGTGGCCCCTGCTCTGCAGTGCTTCTTGTCGGCCTCCAAACAATGCGTCTTTTCCATCAGTTGTCAGGTAATCTGGTGACGTGCCTTGTCTAATTCCATTTTAGCAACGTGATTCTTTTAATAACGTCTATTGTTTTTGTCCGAATAGCTATGATGATTGCCGACCTCCGCCGCGGAGATAGCACTTGAAGAAGAAGAAGATTGTTTTTGTTCTACGACGTATTTCTTTGATTGGGATTCGGTATCTCAGAGAGACACCCAACATCTGGCGCTCTAAAGCCCTCTTGAGTCACGCGAATCTTGTTTTACTACCTTTTTGTGGGTGTTAGTGCTTCCGCCCCATCAGTGAGTAAATGTATCACACACTGATCAGAAATTTTCCTTCTGAGGCATACTTTTAATTTACCAAATGCTGCCAGGTTAACCCTATGCGAAGGAGGTGCTCACATGTCTGGTTATCTTTGCCCCACCAAATTCGATGTTTTAAGTATCTATACGACGCAGTCTGCTCAATATCCTTTCCATCAACAGCAATATTACTATTTAGTCTTTAGATCTTTAGTCCGATCTCCAAAGAAGCTTGATATAATTTTTCCAACATTATTATTACATCATCCATACGATCGGCTATAAGAAACATCGGCTATAAGAAACAGAAACAGAAGTCAGCAACAGATACGGACTAGCTCTTAACATAAAGAAAACCAAATTTATGACAATTAGTAAAAAACCAATAGTAAACGCTCATCTTACAATCAACCAACAGAATATCGAAAGAGTCGAGCAATATACATATCTAGGCACCAATTTAAATAGCCAATGGGACCAGTCAACAGATATTAAACAGCGAATAATAAAAGCAAAAGCAGCATTCGTTAGAATGAGAACCATTTTCAGCAGTCGAGACATATCATTAAAAACAAAATGCCGTCTATTGAACTGCTACGTATTCACAGTTCTGCTCTACGGAATGGAAGCATGGACACTGACTGTTGCATCTATGAATCGGCTCGAAGCTTTCGAAATGTGGTGTTATAGGCGCATCTTACGTATATCCTGGGTTGACAGAGTTACTAATGTGGAGGTCCTGCGTAGAATGGGGAAAGAATGTGAAATTCTCATGACCGTCAAAACTAAAAAGTTGGAATATCTAGGACATTTAATGAGAAATCAAGAACGTTACGGCCTTCTCCAGCTGATTTTCCAAGGGAAAGTAAATGGTAAGAGAGGACCAGGAAGAAGACGCATTTCCTGGCTTCAAAATTTACGAAAGTGGTATAACACGACTACCACTGAACTATTCCGCGCTGCAATAAATAAAGTAAAGATAGCCGTGATGATCGCCAACATCCGGAACGGATAGGCACTTTAAGAAGAAGATAAGAAACATGTCATCTGCTAGTCTCAAATGACTGAGCTTCTCTCCTTTTATGTTGATACCATACTCATTCAGATGTGTCTGCTTCCAAGAATGTTTTATAATTGTCGTATATTGGTTTTAGGAAAGTTAAAGAACTCACACGGGGACTAAGACGAAGGCACAAAGGAAATATAACTGATTATGACGGAAACATCATCTTGGACAAACAGAGTAAAACGTAAAAAAGAATAAGAATGTGGAAAGAATATCTAGAAAAACTATTTGAAGACCAAAGAGATAACACCTTTGAGCTAGAAGAAGAGGTAAATGATACCAAGAAGTGGACCAAGAATATTACAGCAGGAAGTTTATTCCGCAATAACACAGTTAAAGGATGGCAAAGCGGCAGGCCCTGATAATATACAAGCAGAACTACTCAAACTATTTCCCCCAACCAGTTCGGGTTCACAAATGCTGTTGGTACTAGAGGCTTTGTTCTCAGTGCAAGTCTTATTCCAGAGATGCAGAGACGTCAACTGAGACGTATACGCATGTCTGGTTGATTACGAGAAAGCGTTTGATCGAGTACAGCACGCCAAGATGATACAAATACTAAAAGAAACAGGAATTAACAACCAAGATCTGAAAATAATTAGAAATCTTTACTGGAATCAGACAGAAAATCTCAGAGTTGAAGGTAAACACACTGACTATATAAAAATCATGCGTGGAGTGAGGCAAGGCTGTATGTTGTCTCCTCTAATCTTCAATCTGTACTCTGAAAGAATATTTATCAAAGCACGAAACTGAAAAAGGTATTCTACTAAATACTTAAATACTTAATACTTAAAAATTCGTAACGTGGTCCACCCATGGGTTCCATAGGATAGGATATTATATACATAACATTTGTGTTATGTATACAGTATAATAATATAAGTGAACAAATATGCATATCTGGGAACAATGAAGAATGAACAATCCGGGAAGAAGACGACACTCATGGATGCATAACCTGCGACAATGGTTCGGACTAACATCGACCGAACTGTTCAGAGGTGCCGTAAACAAAGTCAAAATAGCCTTGTTAATAGCCAACGTCCGAAACGGATAGGGCAAAGGAAGAAGAAGGGAACAATGAAAGTAAAGGAGATCAAAATCAGAATAGAAAAGACTAGAGCAAATTTCAACAAAATGAGAAGAGTGCTATGTACAAGGGATTTAAATTTGGAACTAAGAGTTAGGTTGGCGAGGAGCTATGTTTTTTCGATTTTTTTATTGAATGAAATCTTGGACCTTGAATGCGACATCAATGAAAAAACTTTAATCATTCGAGCTGTGAGTGTATAGAAAAATTCTGAAAATATCGTGGACAGAACACGTCACAAACAAAAAGGTTAAGAGAAGGATGAATAAAGAAATAGAAATTTTAAATATAATTAAAACAAGAAAATTGGAATATCTAGGACATATTACTCGTGGAGAGAAATACACCTTGTTGCAACTGATGATGCAGGGAAAGATCCAAGGAAAGAGTAGCATAGGGAGGCGTAGAATGTCATGGCTGCAGAACCTGAGAGAGTGGTACGGATGTACATCAAATGAACTTTTCAGAGCAGCCGTCTCAAAAATTCGAATAGCTATGATAATTGCCGACCTCCGCCGCGGAGATGGCACTTGAAGAAGAAAAAGAAGATACATAACATTTAGTCAAATGTATTTTTAGATTGTTAAATCTCTTCTACTACAGAATTTTTTAATTTTTATTAAGTTGTGTTCCCAAGGTCTTGTAGTTTTTACTCTTTCAATTTGCTAGTATCCTAACATTAAGGTTTCGTTTGTATTGTTGTTCTCCCTAATTGTCTTGGCCTAGGTTTTATGTTATTTCTCCTTGTTTTGTTATATTTACTTATTTGTTTAAATTAGAGCAGTGTATGTAGGCATATTTAAAATATGAAAAATATTTTTTGTATATGCATTTTACTTAATTTACATAAAACTAATTGCGATAAGGACTACGCACTATATATAACTAGCTAAATATATATATATATATATATATATATATATATATATATATATATACATATACAGGTTGTCCAGAAACTCTCCTGACAAACGAAGACCGGAGATTCCTCAGATAATTTTAAGATAATTTAAACTCATTCACCTATTTCGAAAATGCTTCCTAAGGGAGCTAGAGCTCTTTGGTGATTTTGCTTTTTGGCGCCTTTTTTAAATACCTCCAAAACGCTTTTATATAGGAAATCTGGTACAATTATTTATCCTCCATAGTTAAATCGATTTCATAAATTCCTAATTTCTAGTACCTATCATAGGTGTCCGTTTTGGGTAAGTCAACGGTTATTTCACCAGATAACTTTTTTGTCTTTACCTTTTAAGCATTCGTAATGCTAGATTATTAAATTGTTAGGTATTATAGTACTAAAAGTTACTCTTACTCTAAGTCGATAGGATACACCGTTGTTGAGAAAAATCGATTTGAAAATTTGCACAACGTAGATACCCTAAATATTTCCCAATTATGATCCCACTCACTCAATATTTACAGCTCTTCATCAACGATTAAAATACACGGTCGTCTCAAAACAAGAACGACGGCGAATAAGGCAAAACATTACTATAAATGATCACAACTTCGAAGTGGTTAAAGAATTTAAATATCTAGGAGCAATAATCACAAATGACAACAAATTAGAGCGAGAAGTTGAAACGAGAATAATGACAGGAAACAGATCTGTCTTTGCAATGCAACATCTAATGAAGTCAAAACTTCTTTCACGAGGTACAAAAATCCGGATATATAAGACCATAATACGACCAGCAGTTGCGTATGGAAGCGAAACATGGACGCTAACAAAAAGAGAAATAAATAAATTGCTGGTGTGGGAACGTAAAATTCTTCGAATGATATATGGCCCTTACAGAGACAGCGTGACAAACGAATGGAGGGGCAGATACAATAACGAGCTAGAATCTCTATTCGGAAAAGAAAATCTAGTCAGATATATAAAGGCCAATAGACTCAGATAGGCAGGGCATGTGATACCCAGTAACGACAATCGCCTTATAAACAATGTGTTCTGGGAAAGGCCAGAGGGAAGAAGGTCTGTAGGGCGGCCTAGAAAAAGGTGGAAAGATGCAGTCAAAGAAAATCTAGAGAAAATGGGAGTGCGACAATGGGAATTACTGGCACAGGACCGACAAACATGGAAAGCAATAGTAAACGCGGCAAAGACTCACGAAGAGTTGTAGCGCAATTGATTATGATGATGATGATAATGATCAACGATTAAGAGAAATAGGTTCAGTGGTCTCAAAAAGTAATGAAAGAGAAAGGCATGACTATGTAACAGCCAAGACATTTTTAAGAAACTAGAATGGAACAATAAGGGTATCAACGTCGACGGATCATACTTAAACCACTTGCGATCGCAGATGTCATAGTTTTAATAGCCGATAATATCCAGGAACTAAATGATATGTTACAACAATTAAATGCAGTTTCAGGAGCAGTAGGCTTAAAAATGAACTACAGCAAAACAAAAATACCGAGACCAGACAAACATAACAATACAAAATCATACCATAGAAAATGTTGAACATTATGTATATCTAGGTCATGTTATCAAACTAGGAAAACCAAATCAAGATGCTGAAATTAAAAGAAGAACACAACTGGCATGGGGCGCTTTCGGCAAATTAGCATATATCTTGAAAAACACCTCCATTCCTGTAAACTTAAAGAAAAAGGTGTATAACACATGCATACTACCAGTTTGTACTTACGGCTTGGAGACAGTAGCCCTTACCAAAAAATCTGCTAAAAAATTAGAAACAACGCAAAGAGCAATGGAACGCATCATGCTTGGAATATCACTAATTGACAAGATTAGAAACACCGAGATAAGACGTAGAACGAAGATTAGGGATATTGTGGAAGAAATTACAAAAATGAAATGGCGCTGGGTAGGTCACGTAGCCCGATATAATGAGAACAGGTGGACACGGAGAATTCTAGAATTGAGACCAAGGACGACAACAAGAAGCATGGGAAGACCTCAAAAAAGATGGGTAGATGACATAAGAACAGTGGCAGGCAAACAGTGGATTAGATTGGCGCAATATAGAGAAAGATGGAAGCAATTGGGAGAGACCTACATTCAGGAGTGGATGGAAAATGGTTGACAAAGAAGATGTAACAGCAGCACCTGAAGATGTTATTTTAATGGAAGTTGAGGACAATCCAGAAATTAGCGTTAGAAGACTATCTGCCATGTATCCCACAATTTTAAAATCTTCCGTAGGAAATATTTTATACAACAAAAATTTATATCCTTTTTATTTTACAAACGTACAAATACTACAAAAAATTTTTCTTAGTTTGGGCTTCCTATTTTAGAATTATCTGGTTTTTTAAGTTTCTGTTCCAGTGAATATTAAATTTACGTCGCAACCAACCGCCAGGACATCAAGGCATAACTAATACACTAAAACTTTTTATTAAAATATTATTTATAATTATTATTTATTTAAGCTTTTCTTTTTTTTTTCCAGTCTAAAGAAAAAATGATGCGTGGCGTTCGGAGGGGCTGCGTTCGGTTAAAAGGGGCGGTTATCGGTATCGATGACGAAGATGACAGCACGTTTACAGTTACCGTTGATCACAAGACCTTTCACTTCCAAGCTAGAGACGCGGAAGAACGACAAAAATGGGTGCATGCTTTAGAAGAAACGATTATTAGACACGGCAATAGGGTAAGTAATTTTGGTCTTTCAAATCTTTGGTCAGATTAATCGTCTGTGGTTTTGATTAATATCTGCTTCGTGAGCAAATTTTTCCTTGAGATTAAACCACAACTATAAAATAAATTATTTTTCTACGTTTTGTCTTTTATAACGGTTTACGTTTTACAAAACGAATATACTGTTTTATAGTTGGACGGCGTTTTATAGAAAGAAACCATCCTCAAAACGTTACTGTTGAGTAAATAAGTGTTTAAACGCTTATAACTCGACAACGATGAACTCTGACAAAAGTTATTACGGATCTTTTTCGTTCAGAATGACAAAAAACTTTAACCCTGGCGAAAAAATTAATTTTTTAAATTGATTTAAAAATAGTATATTAAAGTATAAGTGGATATTGAGGTCTTTAAAACACGCGCGATTTTTCGAGCACGACGTCCCAGCCAGATTGCTCGAACTAGATAGAGCAAGTGTTTTTTTTTTGACGACCAGTTATCCACAAATACTTTACGCAGTTTTTTTATCGGTACATTTTTAAATCATGTATTATTACTCCAAAAATTGAAATAAGGGCTGATAATATAAAATGGTTGAATTTATGATGTACATCAGTATACCTTTCGTTGTTATGGAAATTAGAAAAACAAAAATTAATTTGCAATCTGTCACATAATATAAATATTGTTATTACTGGTTGTATATTGTTTAAAGATGAGTTATAACATTAATTACTTAAATAGTAAAGCAGAATCACGGTTAATAACACAAAAATCGAAAGACGCTTTTCAAAAAGAATATGACAAGTTGATTAAATGGATGGAAGAGCAAAAGGTAAAAAGTAAAGTTCGTGTAACCTTCTGGCTAAGGCCTAGTGTTAGGGTTTTCAGGTCGCGCAAGCGCCCCTAACATGACCTAACGACTACTTTCGTAGCCGGGACCGATGGCTTTACGTGCCCTCCGAAGCACGGTGGCAGCTCAGGTAAATTAGAAATTTTAAATTTTACGGTGCCGGAAGCGCAAATGGTAACAGATACAGATGAACGAGTTGTGTTTGCTTACCTTCAAAAAATGTCGGAACAGTACAAGCCGTCGTAAATACAACCCCATTGGCTTTCGAGAATATCGGTAGTATTCATTTGAACAGCATTTCCTCTGATTTAAAAAACGGAAATATAAATATTTCAAACAATACCAACTGTAAATCCATATAACAACAACTTGACATAAAAGTCGATAATAATATATAATAAAATTTCATACTAATAGAGATATTAAAAAAAATTTACGTTCGATAATATGTATATATAAACATTAAATATTCAATGAAACAATTCGAAGGAGGTTTTTATAAAAATAAATTAAATTTTTATTTACATATTATGTATATACACTGTGTATTTTCTCCAGTCTTTTTCTTTCAGTCCACACAGGATTGCCCAATGTCCATTTTCCGCCTTCGTTTCCTTCTTCTTCTTCTTCTTCTTCTTCGGCTTTTCCCATTATGAGTTCGCCGTTTTCGTCCTCCACAGCACTCTATTCTCCCAGTCACCTTCTCTGAGGTCTCTATCTATCATAGCATTTCCGACGTATGTTTTCCCTCTTGTAGCAGGTCTTCCTCTCCGTCTTCTTCCCGGCGGGTCCCAGTTTAATATTCTTTTCGGCCACCTATGCTCTGGCATTCTTTGTACATGCCCGTACCACTGCAGGGCTCTGTTTTCCAACTTTTTTGTAATTGAGCATTTTACTTCCATTCTGTTCCATATTTCCTCCGTTCTTATTCTATCCGCTCTTGTGATTTGTAAACATCTTCTCATAAAGTCCAGTTCAACTGTTCTTATTTTATTTCGTATTGTTGTTGTCATTGGCCATACTTCCGCTCCATATAGGGTAATATTCATCACTTTGCTTTGAAATATCCTCTTTTTGTTTTCTTTGGTTAGAGTTTTGTTCCATATCACTCCATGAAGTGCTCTTGTGGCTTGTTTTCCCCGTGCTATTTTCATTTCTATATCTTTCATACAAGTACCATCTCGACTAATCATTGACCCTAAATACTTAAAAGCCTTACAACTCTTAATAGTCTCTTCTTCTAAACTTAAGTTCAAATTTGTAACCTCGGGTCCAATACATAAGTATTCGTATGGTACGAATACTTATGTATTCGTACCATACTGGTACGAATGCTGGTTCTCTTGTACTTGTATGCTTATTGTTCCGCATTTTCTTTTTCGCTCATACCACCTTTTCAAAGCCTGATCTATATATATGTTAAAAAGTGTAGGTGAGAGACCACATCCCTGTTTGAGGCCTTTTGTTGCGGTGATTGTTTTTGTTATTTCATTACCTAACTTTATTTGGACTTGTGTTTCTTTATACAGTCTTTGTGTTATATTCACCCATTTCTCTCTAACGCGCATTCTTCTCATTGCTTCCCATAGTTGTTTCCTGGGCACGCTGTCGTATGCTTTCTCTAAGTCGATAAAGGTCATATGTGTTTCAATGTTTTTTTTGTTCTTTTCAATCACCTGTCTCATAATGAATATATTATCTAAACATGATCTGGCTTTTCGGAATCCGGCTTGTTCTTCGCTATAATGGTCCATGTGTTGTTCTAGTTTTTCTTTTATAACTGATGAAAAGATTCTTGCTATTGAAGGCATTACACTGATCCCTCTGTAGTTATTTGGTGACCTTTTGTCACCTTTTTTGAAAATGAGGACATGTATGATAAATTCCACTCATCGGGAATCTTCTCTCCTGCTTCGATTTTATTGAACAACATTCGTATAAAGGATACTATCCTTGCGCCTCCATATTTCAGCAGTTCCATTTTTATGTTCCCTGGTCCTGGTGTTTTATTGTTTTTGGATTTCGTTAGTGCTTTATTTATATCTTCCTCTGTGATTTCTGCTTCCTCAGTTATTATTGTCACAGGGTCGTATGAGATATACTCCGGCCTATTCTCCTGCAATAATTTTGTGTAATACTTTGTCCACTCTTTTGATGTAATTATCTGTATGGTATTTTTACTTCGTTTATTACTTCTGATGTTTTTTATTTTTTTCCATGCTTCCGTTGATCTGAGCCTTCGTTTCCAATTTATTATAACTATTTCTATTAATCCTCCGGATCAGAAGATCAGCCTTGTGTTTGCAGGATCGCCATATATTATAATAAAAATCCCAAGTGGTATTTAAGGGATATTAAAGGGTTTATTAACTATTTGTTACTATAAATATCTAAATACCTGCGTCATTTCAATGTTAGCTTAAATGTTATTGTTTAAAGAAACTAAGCCACTGTCTAGATCACCAATACGTACTTTCAACTCGGGTCCATGGATGAATCGTTGTTAAACATAATAGTTAATTCTTTCTATTTTAATTTAAGAATTGCTTTGCCGCAAAGACAAAGCTGATTACATCTCTCAAATGTGCAGAGAGATAGAGGAACATGGCTGTCGAAATGAACCGAGGAATTTATTTCAGAAGTTCAAACTCCTTGTCAGAGAATTTAAATCTCAAACGTCGTCTGTAATAGATAAGGAAGGTAATCTAAAGACCTATACTGACAAAATATTAGAAACATGACGAAACTACTGTGGCGAGCTATATAAAAATAACGAGGTACCAGCAGACATTCAATGGCCCTCTGACTACCCTAGAGAAGCTATTGTCTTACTCGCTGAAGTCAAAGATGCAATTAAATCGCTAAAGAGAAATAAATCCCCAGCCACTGATTTAATATATATAATAACGGATTGATTACGGCTGTCGCCGCTTCTTCGCCCCCCAATTTCCGTCTTTTTCTGTCATATGCAGTTGCCTCTTCTAAGTCTCTTGTCGCCATTGCTTCATCAATATCGTTGCGCCAACTTCTCTGTGGTCGTCCTCTCTTTCTTCTTTCAGGAGGAATCCATTCCAGTACTCTTCTAGGCCATCTGTACTCTGGCATTCTTTTAACATGTCCGAACCAGATTAATTGTTTTCTTTCTATGTCATCATTGATATTTCGCTCAATTTTCATTTCGTTTCTTATTTGTTCGTTTCTCACTCTCTCCAGTTTCGATCTACCGCAGCTTCGTCTTAGATAATCCATTTCTGTCGTCATAAGTTTGTTTCTATTAGCTTTGGTGACGTCCCATACTTCCGAACCGTAAAATGTAATACTTTGGACTATACTACGGTAAATATATTTTTTGGTTTCTCGTCGAATTGTTTTTTGCCAGAGAAGAGAGTTTAAGGCACGGGTCGCTGCTCTGCCCTTGTTTATTCTTTCCCTGATTTCATCTGCGCTATTTCCCTTCTTGTTGAAAATGACCCCCAAATATTTGCAGGATTGCACGCCTTTGATTTTGTCATCTTCCAAGACTAGATCACATATTTCATCTGTTCCCACTGAGAGATATTTACATTTTGTCATATTATGTTTAGACCTGCCACCTCATATTCTTCTTGCAGTTTTCTTGCCATATAGCTAAAATCGTAGCTGTCTTCGGCAATTACTACCTGGTCATCCGCAAAGAAAAGTGTACATAGCGTGTTTTCTTCCACCGTTATTCCCATGTTTCTACATTTTTTTGCCCATTTCACTAAGGATCTGTCCAAATAGATTTTAAATAAGGTGGATGACAGACAGCAGCCTTGTCTTAATCCCTTTGTTGTTTGAAAAGGAGAGGTGATTTCTTGTCCAATTTTAATTCTTGTAAAGTTTTGTTCGTAATATTTTTGAGTGGCATTAATAAGAATTGGGTTTATTTTCAAGTTACCCATTTCTATCAATAGTTGGGAGATCGGTACACTGTCATATGCTTTTTCCAAATCTATTAAAACTATATGGGTTTCTCTATTTCGCTGCACTCGTTTTTCCATTGCAATTTTTAATGTGAAAATATTATCCATAGTGGAGCGTCCGACCCTAAATCCCGCTTGTTCTTCGGGTTGTTTGTCTTTATATCATTTTCTATCAGGTTTCGTAGTACTTTTGAGTATAGTCGACCTATAGTAGCAATCACTGCGATCCCTCTATAGTTTTTAGGATCCGTCTTTGTGCCTTTCTTATGTATTGGAAAGATATAAGATTGTCTCCATTCTTCTGGAATGATTCAATACCAGGTGAAATACTACAGTTACTAGGTAACAAAGGATTACATATCATCCATTCTATCTGTGTCGCTGTTTGGAATTCAGGAAAATGGCCATCTTATTGGTGTACCTCAATTTATATCCCGCAGCAGCAAAAAAGGAACTACTACCAGATGTGAAAACTACCGCAGACTGTCACTAATAATATATGCTAGTAAAATCTTTTTGCATATCATCAAAAACAGATTAAAGCCTGCCTACATTACCAAATATTTCAGGAACAAGCGGGGTTTGTAAAGAGTAAAGGTACACGGGAACAAATCCTGAACTTGAGACAACTCATTGAAAAGTCTAGAGAATTTTAAGTACCTATGAATATATGCTTCGTTGACTACCAAAAGGCATTTGATTGTGTATGCTGGATAAATCTGTGGTCCATTTTAATAGAAATGGGCACACCAATGTACCTGGCGACACTTATTAAAAATCTGTACCAATCCAATATAGCAATAGTACGACTAGATCAGAAGTTCTCAAACCAATTCAAAACCAAGAGAGGCGTTAGACAAGGATGCGTGTTGTCACCTGACTTATTCAACATTTATGGTGGACATGTCATGAGGATGGCTTTAGATAGATGGGCCGGTGGAGTAACAGTGGCTGGTAGGAAAGTCTCCAATTTAAGATTTGCTGATGACACTACACTTATAACAGCAAATGAGCACGAAATGTTTAATCTCCTGCGAAGAGTTGAGTACGACAGTAATAAAGTTGGTCTAAAAATCTATAAAACTAAGACAAAAATAATGGTGGTCGCCAGATTCCACACTATTCAACTGACTAACATGTTTCAGGTATACCAGATAGTGGACAATTTTGTCTATCTCGGGTCTACTATAACTAACGATGGTTAATGTGAAGCAGAAGATCGGAGACGTATTGGTATCGCAAAAAATACGATGAGTCGCCTAACTAGAGTTTCGAAAGACAGAGCTATCTCTCAAAATATCAAGATGAGACTGGTGAATTCCCTTGCGTTCTCAATATTTCTATACGGCGAAGAGACTTGGACCCTTCGCGGGCGCGAGCCCAAAAAATTAATTCCTTGGAGATGTGGTGCTGGAGAAGAATGCTGCGCATACCTTAGACAGTTCATAGGACAAACGTTTCCAGTCTAAACCAACTCAAGATTAAAAAAAGGTTGTCCACAATGTCTGGAACGTATTCTGCAATTTTTCGGTCACGTGGTTCGAAGAGGTGACGATAGTCATAGTCATAGTCATAGTCATCTTTATTGATCCTTTAAGACATTCAAAATAAATGTATAGGATACGTCACTACAGAATTTGGTATAAAAAACATTAATGTGTATAATACAATATTCACAGTGTAAAAAAAAATTGACAAAACATAAAATATATAAAATAACATTTTTACAAGTAAAATATGAAGCTATTGCAGTTTGTCCTCAAGATATTCATTTATAGAATAATATGCTTTTCTTAAGAGTAAATCTTTAACATTTTTTTTATAACATAGTTTGGAGACATCAATTGTTTCTGGAAACGTTCCGGAAAGAAGATCAAGAGAACGATCGATAACTTGGTTCAGCTAAAGAAATTAAGAATTCAGCTGGAAACTCATTCTGCGAAGCTCTCAGAGCAGCTGAAGATACAGACCAATGAAGATAAATTGAATGAAATCCGGATCCTCAGTAATGGAGAAACGACAAGAGAGAGAGAGAGAGAGAGATAATTTAAGAATATTTTTCGTTATAATACTTAGAGTTTAAAACCTTAGCACATTGGGATTGGTCAATCCAGTTAATTAAAGCAATTAATTAGCAATAAAATATGCAGTTAAATGTGTCGATAGCAATTAATTGCCATCTAATCTATAATTGTCAGAGTAGTCGGTGCGTTTTGATTTGGTTTGAGTGTTCTTACAAACTCTATCTGATGACGGGTAGACCCAGAAACACGTGTTAGGGAGTGGTAAGGGACTCAAATTAAATCTAAACGCAACCATTTTCGTATAAATAAAATATGCCGCCAAGATGAGAACTTAAGCCCTTTTTATTTTCGAGATATAGCCATGGCTGTGCTAGCTTTGTCGTAAAGCGTACTTATTGTTTCTCGGAAACGGCTAACGCTATAAAGTTTTTCTTTCATATGAGAAAATTTCTAAAAAAATATGAGAATATCGTAATTTTTTTAGTAGTTTACCCTGTATACGATTATTTGTCAATGCTTTCTGTTAAACTTGATTTGAAAACTAGAATAATGATTTATGTAATCCGTCAAACCCCATATTGGGAAAACACGGATCAATAGGCGAATCTGAATATGAGAAAATATACAGGGATACTATTTAAAAAATTGTAATATATGCTTTACCCCGTAGTTATTTATCACCCTGTAGAACTCAGCATATTTTCAAATCCTGTCGAATTCTTGAATAATGTCGCACTGAAAACTCATCCTGCCCTGTATATACCAAGCCATTAGTTTTGCTAGCAAAAATAACGAATAGTATAAAATAAACATTCTCGTTTTGTCGCAATACATATCACCAAAACAATGTAATTAGTTTGCTGCTGTGAAAAGTCTAGCATGGAAAAATAACTTAAAAAAACTAATGAGCGGACCGGATCCTACGCTCGACGAAATATACAACAGCTCCACTTTGAAATTTCGTATTGTTAGAGTTGTTAGAAGTAAAGTATACTGCTCATTATTACGCTTTCTCATTCTATGTTGAAGTTGGTTTGAGCCGCATAACTTATTGTTGGAATTCTGAAAAAAGTAAAAGTGGAAGAACAAACTCAATGGATACGACATCACTGGGGCGTAATTGTAAAGTAAAATGTAGATTTCTTGGAATAAATAAACACATACCAGTTTACAAAATAATTGAAGTGGGAAAGACTATGTTTATTATTAATAAGGTTGAGTGATGTTATCGATATCCTGGATGTATATTGGAATCAAAAATAAAATATAAGATTAAATATCAGACGAAATAAGGTAAAGACGAGAAGTAAGACAGGGGTGTATTTTGACGTGTATGTTGCTGTTTAACGACTAAAGTAACACATTTGCCAGGAAGTTCTATCAAATGCAAATGAAAGAATAATCGTCATTGAAGAAGTTGTTTCTTACTCTCAAAAAACTTCAGGAAACAGTCAAACTACTGAAATCACAATCCAACAAAGTGATGTCGGCTCAAACCATTTAACTACAATTACCAACCTTGAAAACCTGATGGCAAAACTAATGGAGAGAATGGACACTATGCGTAATCTCCTTACCACTATCATTTCCAAAATGCACTAATGCAAAACAGACTTAAAAAGGCCTACTGAAACTCAAAAAAAAAAACTAATGAGCGGACCGGATCCTACGCTCGACGAAATATACAACAGCTCCACTTTGAACTTTCGTATTGTTAGAGTTGTTAGAAGTAAAGTATACTGCTCATTATTACGCTTTCTCATTCTATGTTGAACTTGGTTTGAGCCGCATAACTTATTGTTGGAATTCTGAAAAAAGTAAAAGTGGAAGAACAAACTCAATGGATACGACATCACTGGGGCGTAATTGTAAAGTAAAATGTAGATTTCTTGGAATAAATAAACACATACCAGTTTACAAAATAATTGAAGTCGGAAAGACTATGTTTATTATTAATAACGTTGAGTGATGTTATCGATATCATCATCATATAACGGGGGTCCTACGGCGATTGCCGCTTCCCGCATTTCAGCCTCCATCTTTTCCTATATCTCCAATCTCCCTCTTCTAAGCCTCTAGATTGCATTGTTTTTGTAATTTCTCTTCTCCAGGAATTTGGTGGTCTTCCCCTTTTCCTTCTTTCTGGCGGAACATACATTAAGGCTTTCTTTGGCCACCGCTCCTCCTCCATTCTCATCACGTGACCATATCATTGTAATTGCCTTCCTTGTATTCTATCTGAAAGAGTATCTCTAATTCCTGTACGGTTTCGTATTTCCTCATTCCTGATTCATTCCATTCTCGATACTCGACATGACCTTCTAAGATAATCCATTTCCACAACGTCTACTTTGTTCTGAAGCTATTTTCTTGTGGCATTTTAAATTAATTACTATTTATCTGGGAATAAGCCACAATTAAAGGTTAAAATACGTTTATTGACGTTTCAATTTCCACTTCGGAAATCGTTCTCAAAATACAAACATTAGTAAATTAAACAAATTTTGTTTTTGTTTAAACAAATTGAACCGTCAATAAACGTATTTTAACCTTTAATTGTGGCTTTTTCCCAGATAAATAGTAATTAACGTCTACTTTATCTCGTTCATTATTTGTCATCGTCCAACATTCGGCACCATATGTGGTAATTGGTTCTACAATTGCTCTGTATACGCGAAGTTTGGTATGCATCTTTATTTTATTAGACCACAGTAATGAATTCAGTATTCGGATGCATTTTTTCCCTTGGGTTATTCGGTTTTGTACATCTATTTTAACTCTGCCATCTGCTGATATGATGCTTCCTAGATATTTATACTGGTTGCAGCCTTTTATGACTGCGTTTTCAAGCCTCAGATCTGTGGTATTTCCTCAAATTTTTGAATATTCTGTTATGCTTATGTTTACAGTAAGCCCTCATTTGGCATATTCCTCAAATAATTTTCGATTCATATAATTTATATCTTCGTCATCGGTTGCAACCACCACCTGATCATCTGCAAACAACAATGTATACAGAGTTTCTTGCCCCACTTCGATGCCCATAAATCTACATTTATTTCTCCAATTCCTCAATGCTTCTTGGACGTATATTTTAAAGAGTGTCGGTGACAAACAGCATCCTTGCTTTAGGCCTTTAGTGACTTTAAATTCATTTGAGGTTCTGGTTCCAATTTTTACACAACTAACTGCATTTTTGTACAATTTATATATCGCTCGGATATACGTCGAATCCAATCCGGACCTTTCGAGGACCTCAAACATTTTCTTTAACGGGACACTATCATATGCTTTCTCAAGGTCTATAAATACCAAATGGGTCTCTCTACTTCTTTCGACACGCTTTTCAATTATTTGTCGTAGGATAAATATATTATCAAGGCAGGATCTCCCGGTACGAAAGCCGCTTTGTTCTTCAATATTTTGTATCTGTCTTTCAACCTTCTTCTTTAATGTTCTGCCGTACAACCGGCCGACAGAGCTCGTCACACTAATACCTCTATAATTGGAACAGTCTCTTTTATTCCCTCTCTTATATATGGAGCTTATATAAGATTTATTCCAATCTTTAGGAATTTCCTGGTCTCCACACATACATTTATTGAAAAAGTCTACTATTAATTCTAAAAGTGCAGTCGGCCCATATTTAACCAGCTCTATGGGAATGTCTCCAGGCCCTGCGGCTTTTCCGTTTTTAACTTTTTTTAAGGTTTCCGTCAATTCAGATAATGTTATTATAGGGATTTCCTGTCTTTCGTCTCTGTTGTCTATTAATTCCCTTATCTTTTCCCATCTGTACTCTACTCTATCCTCTTTCAGCAGTTTCGTATAATATTCTTCCCATTCATTTAACTTTATGAGAGAAATGTTGTCTTCATTTTTCTTATTTTTCCCAAACTGCTTTGATGTTTTCCAAGCTTGTGCCACTTTTGTCCACCCATAAATATGTCCAGTTCATCACACTTAGCCTCGCAGTTTATATTTTTCGCCTTATCCACGTCTTTTTTAACTTCTCTATTCCATTTAGCGTATATTTCTCTGTCTTGAGGATCTTTGGATTGAAGCCATATATGATATGCTTGTTTTTTCTTGAGAACTTTCTCTTCTAGTTCCGTTGACAACCATTCAGATTTTCCTTTTTTTCCGATTTTCAACTTTGCCCAGTGCTTCATTTGCCGCTTCATGAATATATTTTTTAATTACCTCATACAGACTTTCAGGGTCTAAGGCCTTTGTTTCTATATTTTTTATTTTCTGAGCTATTCTAATTTTATATAAGAACTTTGTCGAATCTTGTTTAAAGCTTTCCAGGTTATATTTTGTTATCGATATCCTGGATGTATATTGGAATGAGAAATGAAATATAAGATTAAATATCAGACGAAATAAGGTAAAGACGAGAAGTACGACAGGGGTGTATTTTGACGTGTATGTTGCTGTTTAACGACTAAAGTAACACGTTTGCCAGGAAGTTCTATCAAATGCAAATGAAAGAATAATCGTCATTGAAGAAGTTGTTTCTTACGCTCAAACCATTTAACTACAATTGCCAACCTTGAAAACCTAATGGCAAAACTAATGGAGAGAATGGACAAGATCCACTAATGCAAAACAGACTTAAAATAGCCGTCTGAAACTCAAATGGCCTAATGCAGCATATCCAAGAAATCAAAATTTTTCTCGACGAGAAGAAAATTGATGTTATGCTCATATGAGAAGCTCGTCTAACAGACAAAAATTATAATAAAATTCGAAAATGCATTGTTCACTACACAAAGCACACGGTGGCTCAGCTATCATCATCAAATTAAATATAAAACATCGTTAGTTAAATAAGTTCGGAGGAGACTTTAACTGCAAACATCACCACTGGGGCTCTAGGGTAATCACAAAAAGGGGTAGCAACTCCTGAAATCAAGAATGGGAAACAACCTACAATGTATATCTACAGGAGAACCAACTTATTGACCTACAGATCCAAATGTCCTAACCAATAACCAAATAAATTGGAACATATTTCGAAGTGCACTTACAGAACAAATATCAATGAACTTGCCACTCAAAACAGAAATACAAATTGAAAATGCTCTACAATATCTTACTACTTCCATATAAAAGGCGGGATGGAGTGCTACTCCTGAACAGTCAATATGGAAAGAAAGCATGAATTGTTCTCTGAGTGCAAAAAGCTTGATTGAAGAGAAAAGAAAACTAAGGAGAAAGTGGCAAAACACACACGCACCTATTGACAAAGAAAACCTAAACAGAATTACCAGAAGACTTAAAAATCTGTTAAAAGAAGAAAAAAATAATGGAATCCAAACTTATCTAGACAATCTGATGACGTTCAAAGATACAAACTATTCTTTTTGGAAAGCGACGAGAAAATTAAAAGGGCCACAAGACGCCATACCTCCTTAAAAAAATGCCAAAGGTAAATGGGCAAGAACAGATACAGAGAAATCCGAGACATTCGCAGAACATCTTTCGAAAGTATTTAGTTCATTTACCAGAGAAGTGCCTGTAGAACAAGAAGAACCACTTCATTATTTTCTTGACGCTTTATATCAAATGGAACTATCGATCTCCCAATTTAACATTAAAGAAGTAAAACAGATAATAAAAAATGAGATAAAACCCAACAGGGCGCCAGGATACGATCTCATTACAGGTAAGGTCCTTCAAGAACTAACCCATGATTGCTACAGAATAATTACAATGATCTTCAATGTTATGTTAAGTTTGCACTACTTTCCTTTGCAATGGAAAGTGGCACAGATTATACTCATTCAAAAACCTGGTAAAAATTCAAAAGATGTCAACTCATACCGACGTATTAGTTTACTCCCAGTCATTTCAAAAGTTTTTGAAAAACTTCTGTTGAGAAAAATCAAACCAATATTGGACAAAAAGGATGTTATACCTGACCATCAATTCGGATTTCGTAACCAACACGCTACAATAGAACAAGTTCACAGATTATACACAACAATAAGAACTAGTCTCGAAAACAAGAAATACTGTACTGCAGACTTTTTAGATGCCTCTCAAGCTTTTGACAAAGTGTGGCACACAGGACTTCTATATAAGTTAAAGAAAAATTTGCCTTACATTTACTTTAAACTGCTTAAATCATACCTTACAGAAAGAAGATATCTATTAAGGTATAGTGAAGCCCACACAAAACTCTACGCCATCAAATCTGGTGTACATCAGGGTAGTGTGCTCGGACCGATCTTATACCTGTTATATACGGCTGACTTACCAACAAGCAATAACCTTACGGTTGCAACTTTTGCAGATGATAGTGCTTTCCTAATATCTCATAGTAATCCAGTAATAGCGTCAGAGATACTGCAACTACATCTAAACAAAACTAATTTTAAGTTTAAGGTTTAAACTCTGGATAATTAAAGTAAATCCCTCAAAGTCCACACACATTACATTTACTCTAAGAAGAGGTATATGTCCACAAGTTAACCTCGATGGATATCCTTTACTCCAAAAGGATGACGTAAAATATCTGGGTATTCATCTGGACAAAAGATTAACATGGGCCAAACATATATAAACGAAAAGACTACAACTAGGAATTTTATACAGAAAACTTTACTGGATGCTGAGAAAAAACTCACACCTATCGATCGACAAGCTGCTGATATACAAAGTTATAATAAAACTCGTTTGGTCATATGGTTCGCAGCTCTGGAGATCAGCTAGCAAATCTAAAGTTACGAAAATATAAAGATTTCAATCTAAAACTCTAAGAACAATCGCTAATGCCCCTTGGTAGATCCAGAATGACGCCTTACATAGAGACTTCCATGTACTAACAGTCTCTCACGACTGCAATAGAATTTCTAAACAATATCAAAACAGATTGCGCGTGCACCCTAACACCCCGGCATACAATCTTCTCCACAACCAACAAGCGAAGAGATTAAAGCGATATGATCCCTTGGACCTACCAAACCGTTCCTGACAGTGCCTACAGCAGTGGAAGCTACACCTCTAACACCGCCAAGCCATTGTGATCTGTGTGTGATGCTTTGGCCACTATACCTTACATCTCTCGGACATTGTAAATATCACATGATATATGGCAATATGGGGTGTATATAATGTAATGTCGACTCTTCCTGCTGCCTGTCGCTTCGTGTTGCTACCTTTCGCTAACAGTATTACCTATAGTTACTATTTGCATAAGGTTTCTGGCGACGAAGTGTTATTGCAGCTCGATCTGATCGGAAAAGCAATTACAAGTCCCCGTCGGGGCTTTCATTCGCTCTTTACCGTGACAGGCCCAAATAACCCTGTGGTCAGTTCGACACAATTTGAAATAGTTCTAAGACCAATGTCTTTTTTATCTCAGAAAGTCGTGTTCTACTGCCAGGAAGCTTTTTGTAGTCGACACGTCGGTTCTCGTACTCTTGATAATTTAGCTTCTAAATTGGATAAAATATGCTTGGTTCGACGATAGCAGGATACTGGTTAAATAATAAAACTCAAAGTAGCGTGGTAGCACACCAGGCCAACAAGGTCTAGCTGGGCTAGTAGTGTATGACGACTCGATCCCGATCGGAAGATGTGCTGCTCTTTTATACACATCGTGTTTGAGAATTTGCAGCAATCTTCCGCTGAGAGGCCAATGACAGCGTAGTTAATAACAAGCGCTGTGATTGGCCGGCCAAAGTAACAATCTTTGTCGTGATTGGTTACCTTGGCGACACGCGGAGATGGCACGTAAAGAAGAAGATGATTTATTGACTAGGGCAGATCGCTGTGGACCTTTGATAAGTTAGGTTACATTAATTAAACACCGAGTTTTTTGAGCCTCCAATACTCTTTTTTATCAATAAAATCTGCTTTTGTTCTACATAATATTAAACTCCTGACCTCGTAAAATTTAATATTTTCAGTAACCAGTAAAATTAAAAAATTACCAACTTAACATGTTTAATTAAGCGATCCAGAAACAGTTCGAATCAATTACAAATTTTAGGCTTTCTAAGCTTGCTAATTAAATACCTGAGATATATCTATCACAAAGAACTTCAAAGGTAATAAAAGCCCTTCTTAATATCGACCTATATAATTCTATTTCTAACAAAATTCAAACGTATTTTACAGTAACTTGTACGATTTCCCCAGATGAAAATACGACACAAGGATTTCTTGCTTCGGTTCCCTTTTTACGTCAACAAAAGGCGTTTATTCGGTTTCTTTAGCTCTCAAGCTCGTGACCGTTTAAACGGTGAGGTACGGTTTTGTTGAAGGTGATCGGAATATTGAGCCATTTTCTATTCAATATTTTATGTAACCTAGTTGTGAATCCATGTTTCTTATAAATATCAACAGGTGTTGCTTGGCACAGACCTGGTCTTTACAACTTTTAATGAGGTTTTCGATGGTAATTTGAAAATTAATGTATTATGCAGAACCTTTTATATATCGAATAATTGCTTCTCGTGTAACAAGCACCTGTATACTATACAGTACGTCTAAAAAATATTGAAAAACAATTATTTTATTTGAATATAAGAATTTTTACATGACGCGTTAGCTGCGATACGGCGCATATATGGCCAGTGTTATGCTGTGATTTGACAGAACGTCGAGAGGTGTTTCCTCCCAACTCTACATATAAGGTATCTTTCCCTTTCGATAAAATTGACAAAGTCTATAGACCTAATATTTGGCCCAAAGACACTGCAGTTAGAAGATTTAACTTCAAAAGAAATTTTCAGCACATAAAGAGGACGGAAGAAGAAACCTAGAAGCTTCTACAAACTTTTATCAAAATAAACTAATTCAGCAAGGTACGGTAAGCATGTTTCATGTTAATTTGCAGTGTATTTCAAATAAAGTCGATATGATCGATGCTTTTCATGCGGACCAAAATTATATGACGTGATATGTTTTTCGCAGCACTGGCAAAGTGAAGAAAATTTAAAATTAATTAGCTTCTCCAGTTTTTCATTAGCTAATTTCTTTTGTAGGGTAAAAGAGAAACAAGATGAAGTTGCAATTTATGTAAAAGAAAATCTTATGTATTCTTCTCTTAATCTAAATGAATATAATGTAGAGCAAAGTTCAGAGTTTTGTGCAATTTATGTACCTTTAATAAAAACCAATATTTCAACTGTATACATATCGGGTAAGAGTGACTTTGACTTGTTTTGGTGAATTTTGAGAATGTCATAACGTCCTTGCTTAGTAAAGTAGACAAACTGATTATACTTGTTGATTTTAATATAAATTTTAAAATTGAATCTGACCCTTTTTTTGATATTTAAAATCTATTAACATCTTTTGGTCTAAAATTAACTCGTAAAGGATTGTACTAGAATCACATCCCAGTCCAGTAGTTGCATCGACAACATTATGACAAATTTTTCTGAAAATATCTACAAAGTGGACGTATTTGAACCTTATTTTTCTGACCATCGAGCTTAATTTATACTTATGGGCTCTGAGCATAAAGTTGTTAACAATAATTAATCATTTCAACGGTTTATTACTTTTTCTGGTTTACAGAAGCTTAAACGTGCGTTAACTAGTAAAAAGATATACTTTTTCCATTATATTAATAATGGTCCTGATTTTTTGACAGTCTCTCTTACCGAATCTTATATCAACTTAATACTAAAGCATTTTCCACTAAAAAAAGTACGACAAGCTGCTGAAAAGACACCCGTGCAATGGTTTAATAATGAATTAAGGTCTTACATATCTAATCTTTCTCTTATTAAATACATTGCAGATGCCACTAAGGATATACAACAAAAATTTGAATATAATTGGCAATTACAAATTGCTAAAAAGTTAGCTTACTGCGATTTTATCACTAATTCCTATCATGAACCTAGAGACTGGTGGAAAATAGTAAATTTTAAAAGAAACCATACAAGATCCAGTTCGTACAACCTGATCTACCTCCAGGCGAAATAAATCAATTTTTTACTGCAATTGCAGAAAATATAATTACATCTTTTTTCATTATTAATGCCAATGTCTTCTTCAATTATAGAAATTATCCTCCTCCGATCAAGTCCTTTTTTTTCGTCCCGTTGTGGAAGAAAAGGTCCTCTCAAATAATAAAGTCTCTTAGTAATTCCAATTGTAGGGACGTTTACGAAATTAATAGCAAAATTTTAAAAGAAACTTACCAAATAGTTCTGGAGCTATGGAGTTATGTAACTGGAGTATTTCCGGAAGTACTCAAATACTCAAAAGTACTACCTATCTACAATAAAGGTGATTCCTCAAAAACTGACAATTACAGACCCATAAGTATTTTCTCTTTGTGACTTGTCGAAGGCTTTTGACTGCGTTTCACACGACATTTTACTCCACAAATTAAATTACTATGGAATCAGAGGTATCCCTCTTAAGCTAATAACTTCTTATCTAAAATCTCTTCGATTTTCTATCCGTAAAACACAAGGTTCGGTCTTAGGACCTCTTTTGTATTAGTTATGTCAACGATTTGTCTAAATTCATATCTCCTTACAAATCTGTACAATTCGTAGACGATACGACATACGTTATTAGGCATTTGTATCAACCACGGTGTCGAGTATTGGTTGTTATAGTGAAATACTTCTTATATTAAGACCTGCACCCTATTTAAAATAGTTTTTATCCGTACGTAGTTTAGTTTTCCATTAATTTGTTGAAATGTCTTTTTAAATATTTTTTTAAAAGCTTCCTTAAATTTAATCGGTTACCTACATGTGTAAAAAATATACTAGTCTCAATAATTTCAAAATGTTACTTAAACAGTATATCAAAAATTTATAGTGTACTTTCTTTATATTGTATGTATATTAGGTTTTCTATTTAAATAAAGATCTATCTATCTATCTTATTTTTTCTAATAAATGATTTCGTCTTTTCAGTTGAGGTATGAAACCCATCATCCGTCGCCGACCATCAGGGATTTTGATAACAAAGTTTCTGAAGCAGATGCATATCTACAACTTATGATAGACCAAACTAGGGTAAGTTATTTTGAATTTTAACAATAATGTTCTTTGTAATTTCATAATTTGTTGAGTAAAAAGAAATGAAATGTCCAAATTGCTTAATAGGGATGTTCAATTTAGTTTTCTCTAAGAACTCACAAATATATTTAAAATATGCTCTAAAAAAGTGAACATATATGCTTTTTTATCAATTAAAATACCCAGATCTTCCTTTGTACTCATGTACCTAAAAATTATATTAACGGCAATATACACAGGGGACAGCCTTTCACTGAAACGAAAGAAGCTACTTGAAATTATTTTAATTTTAAATGGTCTGCGAGCATTATTCTTCTAGAATAATGCAGGGACTCATTTATATCATTGGCAAACAGACATGCTATCATTTTCTTTAATTCTCCAATTTTTCACATTCTCATGTACCTATTTAATTTTATTTTATTTATTTTATTTTATTTTTATAACAAGTGTGTGTGTGTGTGTGTGTGTGTATATTACTGTATACCGCAAAGTTACTGCAAAAATATTATACCAAGCGATAAGAAATATTCACTTCAAAAAACAGTAGTTATGAACACAAGTATATGCTGTATGTACTCTTTGTACTTACTTTACTTACTTGACTTTAAACAAGACAAAATTATAACCAAAATCAAATGAAGAGAAGAAAGTCTCTCTTGTCGTTTTCCCATTACTGAGGATCGTGATTTCTTTCAATATTCCTAACAATTTTTCTCCATTGATCTCTATCTTCAGCTGCTCTGAGAGCTTTGCAGAATAAGTTTCCAGCTGAATTCTGAGTTTGGTCGGACCATCTAGTTGGTGATCGTTTCTTTTCTTTTGATCTTTTTCCCGGAACGTTTCCAGAAACAGTTAATCTCTCCAAACTATCGTCACCTCTACGAACCACAGAACCACTGACCGAAAAATTGCAGAATACTTTGCAAACGTATTGTGGACAGCCTTTTTTTAATCTCGAGTTGGTTTAGAATAGAAACGTTTGCCCTATGAGCTGTCCAAGTTATGCGCATCATTCTTCTCCTGCACCACATCTCGAAGGCATCAATTTTTTGGCGCTAGCGTCCGCGAAGAGTCAAAGTCTCTGCCCCGTATAGAAATATTGAGAAGGGCATTCATTGGCTGAAGTAAAATGGAAATTACATACGCCTAAAAATTTGAAGTACAGCGATGCCTTAGACTTGATCCGCTATCATTGGTGGTCTTTTATTTGGTCTTACTAGAAATAGTAATTAGAAGAAACGGAATTAAAACCAAGAAAAGACTATTTAGAAACATCTGTCAATTATTAGGTGCACTGAGATAGGTAAACTAAGATGATAAAGTATTATGGTAATAAATAAATGCGCAGTGGGATTTGTGAAAAGAATAAAAAGAGATGGATATTGTGCGTGAAATAAGATCTAAAAGTTTGCGTCTTATTTCTGACAAATTGCCTACTTAATCAAATAGAAGGAGGACAAATTACTTTCCTTAAACAGTTCGTTAGATATTTTTCTAAGCGACGTTAACCTCACTGCTGCAGTTTAAAACTGCACTGCAAGTCAGCAAGAAACTTCAGTAGTTTAACTTCTGTACCTGTTCTGTTGTCTGGAAAACATCTGATTAATTGCTAACGAGAACTTTCTTGCGAATTAAACTCGTTGGAGGCCATGAAACGATTAAAACTCCCTCTCTGTTAACGAACAAAGAAATTTAAAATTTTGCGAACTGAGACGTAATTGCTGGTTTTATATTTCGTCGCAATGAAAATTTAAAATTAGAGAGGACAAGACGGAATCGGCATAGTCTAAAGTTCTAAATTAAAATGTATAAACAATTGACCAAAACGTCATAAACCGGACATTATGTAATCTTGCAACTCACAAATTAAAGGAATTTTTAGGATCTAAAACTTTTATTTACTACTTTGAAACGTTTTATAGGCAAAAAAAAATTTTTTTCACTTTTTATGATTGTTTAAAAAAAACAAAGGAAAGTCAGGTGTACGTTTTCAAAGATTTGTCATTAGCTACCTTTATAGACCTTGTAGCACCTTCAAAAAAATATATAAGATTTTTTCAGCTTTTTTTTCTATACTGGCCTACTTGCATTCTGAATGAAAGAGGTAGTCCTAACCCAGTTTCACCTAGATTTCAGAGATGGTGCATGGGGAAAGTCATATGGTCAGCCTATGTGACCGCTACTGGAGTCAACGTTCTTCTTCTTCTTCCTTCTTGTATGTAGGCTTTAAAGCCTGTTTCTCCTTTAATATGAGCCTCCTAAATTATTTAAATTATCGCACCATCTTTTTCTTGGTCTGCCAATACTTCTTCGTCAATTTGGTGACTTATCTCGTGCTATTCGTACTATCCTATCCTCTGTCATTCTACTAATGTGTTCCTTCCACTCCTGTTTCCGTTTTGTCACCTAACCATTTATGTCTTCTATATTGCATGCTCTTCTTATGTTTTCGCTTCTCTCCCTATCCAACAGACTTTTCCCTGATATTCGTCGGAGTATTTTCATCTCTGTTGTTTTTAGTAGTCGTCTCGTTTTAGATACGTCAGGTCTTGTCTCCGCCGTGTATCTTAATATAGGTCTAATTGCTGCTTTATAGTTGTTTATAGTTGTTTTTGTGTCTTGTCTTAGGTGTTTGTTCTTCCAGATTGTGTCATTAAGAGATCCCGCCGCTTTACTTGCTTTTAAGCTTTGTTGTCGTACTTCTTCTTCAACATCTGCGTAACTAATTATATATATTCCCTATCTAGATATCTATCCCTAGATATCTAAACCTTGCTTTCTGCTTTATTATTTTCCCATGAATTTCGACTTTACATCGTAGTGGGTATTTCGATGTTGTCATGCATTTGGTTTTTTTCTGCTGATATTACCATATTGTATTTCTTGGCTGTTGTATTGAAGATGTGCGTTCATCTTTGGAGCTCGTCTTCTGTCTCGGCGATTAATACATAACATAATATTTTGATTTCTTTGTTCCCCATTCTGTAACAATGACCTTTACGTACTGCTTGTATTATTTCGTCCATTATTATATTAAAGAAAAGTGGGTTTAACGAGTCATCCTGTCTGACTTCGCTTTGTACTGGTATACACTGTGTTAGATTTCCATTTATCTTTGCATGTATTCGATTATGGAAGTAGATGTTTACGATGGTTTGTATAATATTGATTGGTATGTTTCTTTTATACAGTAGATGTAAGACGTCTACGACTTGGATGCGATCGAAAACCTTTGTTAGGTCTATAAAACAGAGATGCTGGTTTATTGTACTCGATGGTCTTTTCTGTGATTTGTCTTAGTACAAATACGACGTCTACGCAGGATCTTTCGGGTCTGAATCCTTGTTGTTCATCTGATAAAGTGGTTAGTTTATTAATTTTATTGATTAGGACTTTTTTGTTAAGCTTAAGTGCTGTGTTCAGTAGATTTATACTTCTATAATTGTTGGGGTCTTCTTTATCCCCTTTCTTGAAGATTGGTATCATTATGCTGTGTCTCCATGCGTCTGGTATCTTGCAGTGCAATGTTAGTTTTTGTATAAGTTTTGTCACCTCAAGAGTTATACTTTCTCCTCTGTGTTTTAGAAGCTTATTTTTGAGTGAATTTATGGCTATCTTTACTTCCTGAAAACTGATTTCTATTTCGTGTCTTAATTCAGGTACGTTATTGTGTTGATTATTATTTTCCTTTTCTTTAAACAGTTCCGTCTGGTATTTTTCCCATTGGTTTGCTGGTATGTTCTTGTATTCCTTCAATTCTGCCATTTCTTTTCGTTGGTTTCTTATGAATCTCCATATTCGTGTTTGTAAACTGTTCCCAGTGTTCATTTTTTGTTCCTCTTACCAACTGCTTTGTTTCATTTCGTATTTTTCTATAGGTGTCTCGGGATTCTGCAGTATTTGATGATTTGTACTTCGTGTAGGCCTCTCGTTTCTCTTTACATTTCTCTTTTATTTCTTTTCTGAACCATAGTGTATTGTTATTGTTTCTTTTGTTCATTATGACTTTTTTCTGGAGCTCCTGTTGCTGCTTCTTCAATGTTGTTTTTAATTTTCTCCTAGATGTCGTCTATTTGTTTTAGCTGTATCTTCTGTGCTAGCCTCCTTTGGTACATTTCTCTTGTAAAGTCGTTCCACTGTGATTCTACATTGAATTTTTCCTCGGTGATTTCCTGTAGAAAATGTTTTAGTACAAGTTTGTGTTCACTCCCTGCGTCTGCTGAGTTTAAAGTTCGGATATCTAGAATCTGCTTTTGGTGGATTTTTCTATTAGTGACTATAAAATCAATCATAGATTTGTGCTCCCTGGAGTTTTCAAATGTATATGTATACTGTAGCTTATGGTTTGAAAATTTATTATTGATTCTCAGTTCGTTAAAAGCACAGAGATTAGCCGTGAGTTCTCTGTTTGCAGTGAACTTGTTAACCAGAAAATACGTTTGTAACTCTAAAGCAAGTAATTTTCTAATTTTAAGGATATTCAAAAATTCTTTTTATTTTTCCGTTTTTCTCAATACTCTGCATACTCTTTAACTGGACCTACGTAGCTAATTCTCAACAGTCTACAAGAAAAAAACAAAATTCCTTTCAATACAAACCGAAATACAACATCCTACTAGAAGCAGGAGTGAGATACATGTTCTCACTTGTGACATGTGTCTACACATACCTAGTCGAGTTCTAGCTTATTTCATCATCATCAGTGGTGCTACAGCTCTAATTGAGCCTTGACCTTCCCCAGTCTATTTCGCCAGTCGTTTCTGTTCATCGCCAACCGTTGCCAATTTGCCGCTCCGATTTTCCTTGCGTCCTCGTCCACACCGTCCCTCCATCTCAGTCGTGGTCTGTCTCTACTCCTATTTCCCACTGGGACCGATAATAGAGTTCGTCTGGGTGGGTAATTTTCATTTGCTCTTGACACATGTCCAGCCCATCTAAGCCTACCTATTTTTATGAAGGATATTACATCTCTACCATTTACTATTTTTTTTATACTTCTCGTACAATTCGAAATTATATCGCCTTCTCCAAATACCATTCTCACAGAATGCGCCCATTATTCTTCTTAGTATCTTCCTTTCGAAGACGAGCAGAAGATTTGCGTCTGTTTTGGAGATGGTCCATGTTTCTGACCCATATGTCAGCACTGGTAGGATGAGTGTTCTATATATTATTAGTTTGGTTTTCTGGCTTAAATTTCTGTTTTTTAGCTGCTTGCTTAGTCCAAAATAACATTTGTTTGCTAGCAGTACCCTCCGTTTTACTTCTTCAGATGTGTCATTATCGTTTGTTATGAGAGAACCCAAATATGTAAACTTATTTACTACCTCAAAATTATATTGGTCTATACTGAAGTTTTCTTCGGCGTTTTTAGCTCTATCTCTGTTATTTGGAATAGATGCTAACATTTTAGTTTTTTCCTCGTTTATTTTAAGGCCCATATTTTGTGCGGCTGTCAAGAAGGTGGAAGTCATCTCTTTAAGTCCTCGTGTAGTACGTGCGATCAAATCCAGATCGTCAGCGTAAGCCATAATCTGCGTTGATTTATTAAAGATTGTTCCCCTATTGTGTAACTCGGCGTCTCTTATAGTCTTTTCTAACGCTATATTACAGAGAAGGCACGCCAGCGCGTCTCCCTGCCTTAACCCTGCATATGTTTCAAACGCTTGTGACATATCGCCTTGTATTTGCACTCTGCAGATCACTTTACTCATAGTTGTTTTTACGAGCCTTATTAATTTATGGGGAATGTTGTTAATTCATGGCTTCGTATAATTTACCTCTTAGGACGCTATCATACGCTGACTTAAAGTCCACAAAGAGATGGAACGTGTCAATATTAAATTCATTGGTTTTTTCTAAGATTTGACGTAGCACAAAAATCTGGTCAATTGTTGACCTACCTGGCCTAAAACCGCTTTGATACTCACCAAGGATTTCTTCCACGTACGTACTTAAACGGCTGTACAGGGTGTTGGAGAATATTTTGTACATTGTATTCAGAAGAGTTATACCCCTATAATTTTTTCATTCCAATAAATCTCCCTTTTTGTGCAGTGGACATATGATTCCAGTGCACCATTCCTCTGGCATTTGTTCTTCTTCCTAGACTTTGACTATTATGTTGTGAATTTGGTGCATAATGCTGTTACCTCCATGTTTGATGAGCTCTGCGGGGATACAATCCACTCCTGGGGACTTGCTATTTTTGAGTCGTGTGATTGCGTCTTTCACTTCAAATATTGAAGGAGGTTCTACGTGAGTGTTATATGTTCTAGCTTATTTAAACACTTAAATTCTGGATAACCATAATATCTTATAAATAAAATATATGAATATGAGTGATGCATTTGATAATTTTGTAAATAATAAAAATTATCTTAATTTAAGTGTTTGTTAAAAAATATACAATATCTTTGTTTTGTAGTATCAATATTCCTAGACTATACACGTATTTGCCTAAATTTCCATTTCTATCAACAAAAAATCGTATACATGTTGTATATATCAAGCTTATCTTTGTTTTGGTTGATATATTGATGAATACAAACTAATTTATCTAATTTAAAATTTCATTAGTCTCATTTGTGTCACTGTTGCTAGGTTTAAATTTTCTTCTACGAAAATGTTGTTATAGAAAATCGTAGTAGAGATCTCCTCGTTTCGCTTTGGAGCTCCAGCGTAGTAAATGAAACTACACAGTACAGAACTACATAACAGTACAGTAACCGTTCTTTCCATTGTCCCTTTTAGTCCAGTCGTCAGAGATTTGACCTCTAAAAATCATATGAATAAGCTGAATTTTGCTGATAATGTTCATTTTGGGACCCCAAAAAGATGCAAAAAAGCTTACTACTCCTACCCCGGTACCAGCGGGCTACCCCTTCAGGTGAATCAGGTGATCTATAAATGCAAAGAATATATAGATTACGATTCTAGTTATTAACCAATGAAAACTCAAAAAAAGGATTCATTCAATAGAAAGTCATATTTTGTTATAGGAGAAAAATCATTATTTGTAGAAAGAATTAGGGTGCCACCATGAGCCGAACTTGGACGATCATACCTAGCAATTGTGGTATATTTTTCTACAATAGAACTTAATGAAGAAAAATGCGTAGCAAATCTATCAGCAGAATGTAGCTGGCTTTGGATGTCAATCATAAAAGAAGATTCAACAACAAGAATATACAACAATATCGGATTAATAAAAAGTCTGAGTCATCATCTAAAATTAGACGTAATACGTATGCAACACACAATACACAAACATACAATACATAAGTACATCATCATCATCCAGCCCCATTTTCACATCCATTGTTGGATATAGGCCTCCTCCAAACGTCTCCAGTTCTCTCTATCTCTAGCTGCTGCAATCCAGTTTGTTTCTATTCTCCTTAGGTCGTCGGTCCATCGGGTGGGTGGTCTGCCTCGACTTCGCTTGTCGGATCTTGGTCTCCACTCCAATAATCTCTTCGTCCATCTTCCGTCTTCCATTCTAGCAACATGTCCAGCCCACCTCCACTTTTGTTTATTGATTTGCAGTATAATATCGTCTACGCCAGTTCGTCGGCGTATCTCCTCATTTCTCACGCGATCTTTCAAGGTCAGGCCCAGCATTGATCTCTTCATTCGCCTTTGTGTTACCCTCAGTTTTTCGGCAGTAGCTTTCGTTAAAGTTAGGGTCTCTGCTCCGTAGGTCAAGACTGGTAAGATGCATTGGTTAAATGCCTTCCTTTTCAGGTGAATTGGGGTATTTGTTTTAAAAATGTACATACATAAGTACATACAATATACAAATTTATAATACACAAACAAATAATACAAAAACATACAAAATAGTCAGAATTTGATATCTCGATGGTACAAACACCACTATCAGATTTTCGACTATAGGCATGGATATTGTCTACAAGATCGAGGCCAAATAAGTCAACCGTATGTTTTAAAAAAACATATAATCTTTTTTCGAAATTATTTCTAGAGTGGAAATCGAAACTTCAAACAATAGTTCTTCTTCATCTTAACGTGCCCCATCCCTAAGGACATTCACGATCATCATGGCCCATTTGACTCTATCTGCAGCCGTTCTGAAAAGTTCTATTGACGATTTCCCACTTCATTGTCCCAGATTCTTCTGCCAGGACGTGAGTCTTCTCCCCGGTCCTTTTTTGCCTTCCACCTTCCCTTATATGACCAGCCGCATCAATTTGTATTTCTCGTTTCTTAGTACAGTGGGTGATCAAATTATTATTTGATAAATTTTACTTTTTGATAGTAAAAGTACGTAATTGAGTAGTAAAACATAGTTTTGCGCTTAATTCTATTTTACTGCGACTTATAACCTTGTAAAGTTTACAAATATTAAAAGAAAAACGAGTAATTACATGAAAACACTTAAAATTATGCCTTAAGCCTAATACTTGATAATGTGACCCTTTGCAGCAATAACTGCCTGGGACCTTCTCGGCATATTTTCTATGTATTTCTGGCAATTTTGTGGAATTGTTCCACTCTTGTGCCATACTGCTATTAAACGCTCGATCATTTGACAGTTTGTGGTCATAATTTCATTAGAAATTTCTTTCTTCATGCGCTTCCAAAAATTTTCTATCGAATTCAGATCTGGCGAATTGCCAGGCCAGTATAGCACCTTTATCTGGTTGTCAGCAAGGAATTTTGTTACTGTTTTGGCCTGGCGCCGGGTCATGTATAAACATGAAACTCTTATTAAGGAACTATTCCTAGACCTGGTGAAGCATTTTTGTTTACAGTACTTTCAAGTACTGGTCCTGCCGCACTGTTTCTTCGGCACTATAGGGTCTACCATTTCCTTGACTGCTGATGGTAGATCACACCATGATCCTCAGGGGGTGCTTTACTAGACTCCTGCATTTTGAATAAAATCTTTCAAGATGCATTTTCATATATGATCTTTGCCAAGGCAATATCTCGAATTTTTTTTTTGCATGTAGTGGTGTAATTTTTTTTCGACCACATTTTTGTTTGCGCCGTGGGGTCAAGTCCAAATTTCGACAATTTTTTTCTTTATGTGGTCCACAGTTGCCATTGAAACTTCAGAAATTGATGATATTTTTCTGTTGAAGTACTATTCAATAACAAAGTTTTTTCCGCTACTTTCCTTGGTGAGATGTCTTTGGCTTTTCCCATGATGTTTTGGTACCACTGGTGTAACTGTCCGCTAAATTCACAAAAAGTAGTATAGTACTGTCAGAATATCACTAGAGAGCAATAGAAACTATTATAACTCTAAACACCAAGAATACAAAATAATGTGAACACAGAGTTGCAAGCTAGGCTAGACAGCACTTACAAAAAATGGCATCTGAGTCACTTATTGCCACGCCCGCTGTGTTGTCACTGTTTTCAGACTATTTATTGTACTTTCATAAAGTGTTACACCATAATCAAATAGAAACAAACGCATTAATACATTATGCAGCACAATTATATACCCTTTTTGTAAAAAAATTAAATTTTACTAGGTGGCTCTAATAATTTGATCACCCACTGTATGTGACCAAAGTGGCTCATTTTTCTTTTCTTTATAGTGTTGAGTATTTCTTTATTTTTTTTTCATTCTTCGTAGCGTTCCCGCATTTGTGTTATGTGTTGTGTCCAAGATATTTTCCACATTCTTCGATAACACCACATTTCAAAGTTAATGAGTTTTTCTCTATCGCCTCTGTAATTATCCAGGCCTCAACTCCATACAACAGGACAGAGAACACGTATCATCTCAATACGCCGTTTTATTTCCGTACTTCTATCCCATTCTTCATTTAGTTCGCAACCTAAGTACTAATATCTGTGCACCCTGCCTAAAAGTTTTCCTTTAGCATAAACACTGTCTTCCTCAATCTTGTTCTTGCTTACCACCATGATTTTTGTTTTATTTGTATTCAGTGCCATTCCATACCTTTCGCAGTATTTGGTAATGCGATCAACAAAGATCTGTAGTCCTTCTCTGCTCTCTGCAAGGAGTATTGTGTCATCTGTGTATCTAAGATTATTCAGAAGTGCTCCGTTAATAGTTAAAAATGTAAATTGCATCACAATCAATTGTGACTTAATCCCATATAAACATACCATTTAAATTTGACATGTCACAAGAAAACAGTTTCACAACATTTTAGTTATATTCATAAATAATGATTTGACACATAGCAACCCACGGTAAATTCAATAAGTGCCTATTTCAATATACACATGGAGCGATGCAAATGAAACACTCAAGCCGATAAAGGTTTTCCTTATTTATTTGCCTCTGTACTCCGCCCGATTGTATTGAACTGATTTCTGTCAACAGTAATTTCCATTTTAATGGTTGAAGTGAAAATAGAAAAAAGAGAGTTGGCGTTGTTTCGTGCTCCGTAAATTTCCCTTTGAATGAATTTTTGATGGGATAATACATTTTCTACCTGTTTCCACAATAACGCCAACTGTCTACTCAATTTTCCGTCATAAATTGGGATAAACAAAAAGTTTGTCGTTTTGAAAATCCTTATTCGGACAGGCTAAAAGTGACTAACTGCAATAGACCGGGAAGTTTTTGTAAATATTTTGTTTGTCAAAGCGATCGATAACGGGTTTATAAGTTCTAAACTTTCAAGTTACCGATAAATTATTTAAAGAAGTGCAATAAAGTGTTCAGAAATATCTCTTTACTCGTTTGTCATTGACAAATATTTTTTATATATTTGTTTCATTATAAATTTTTAGAGAAAAAATAAAGTTGGTCTTAAAAAATTACTACTTTGGACTACTCACGATTAACAAAGAAACTAAGAGATGTAAACTAGCGTCAAGCAACCAAAACGTTAACCAAGTTATCAACTTCAAATATCTAGGATTCAACATTACCAGTAGTTGAAACTTCAAGGAAGAAGTAAAAGCACAGCAGCAATGATATCTGGATACCTACGTGACATTATCTAGAGGAATGAGAGGCATTTGAAGTAAAATGAGACTATGTAAGACCTGCCTAATAACAGTAATAAGCTATGCGATCCAGACCAGAGCGGAAACCAAAAAACTCCTAGGGACAACTGAAATAATAACGATGAGATCCAGTAATCAGATCCCTTGTTCTCATGCACTTCCGGGATATCGTAAGATGATCTAGACAAAGACGCAAGCGACCGAATCAGTAGATGGACGATGAGAGTTCATAACTGTTCATTAATTGGCTGATTTTAGGTTACCAATGAATCTAAGAACATATGAGTAGATGCATTTCAACTTGAAAAGGAAAAAAATTTGAAATACAAGACAACTCTTCTGTTTTAATTCCACATTATGCTTAATAGAATCGAGCAAGGAGATTGACCAGTTATCTTCAGTAGTGCGAAGGAACTCCAGACCCATCCACCAAGCAGGAGTATTTAAGAAATCCTCAGGGAAAAATCCACGGGATCCGTGATCAGCACTATTTAATGAAGAAGGAATATATCGCCAGTGTTTTGAAGCAACCCTGTCTTGAATGTAAGAAATTTTGTTACAATCGACTCTCGTTAATTCGAAACTCGAAAGACTCTTAAAATATTACAAATTATTGAGTGTTTATCAAATATCAAATGGTTCGAAATTTGTGAGAGAAAATAAATAAAACTTCGAAGTATTAAGTGTTGATCAATTATTATTTATTAACTGCTATTTTATAACGATGACAAAAGTTTAGAGGTACATTCGTGTATATACACTCGCGATCATAAAATCCGGGTCACCTTGAAAATCACCGATATTTCATTTTTAATAAGCTTTATCGTAAATAATAATAACACAAATACAAACTAATGCATGTTTCTGAGAATTGTTGCGGTTTCCTTTGTAACAAAGAATTCCAATAGTGCCGATTTCACGGTAAAGTGCACACTTCCCAAAATGAACGCTACCTGTAACTCCGCTTGTTTTAAATGTCTCGTTTGTACTTCGACTTTCTGTTCAAATGCAACGGACAAACGTTTATTATTGCCACCATTAGTGTTTATTAGTGCCATTATTAGTGTTTATTTTTTTACAAAAATGCCTTTGACTGTTGTTGAAACGGTACAAATTGTTGCACTTGTGGAAGACGGTCACACTCAACGGCAAGTCGCAAGAACTGTTGGCGTAAGCCTTTCTACGGTTCAACGAGTGCTTCAACGCTTTCAGGAGGCAAGTTTGCTAACCAGGCGACCTGGCTTTGGACGAAGAAGAACGACCAAGGCACTAGATGACCGTTTCCTTGTGTTTCAGGCTCTACGAAACCGGACCTCAACTGCGGTCATGCATCAAAATCGTCTAGAGGAAGTATGAAATCGCAATTTTAGTGTTTCAACAGTCAGAAGAAGACTTCGTTCCTCTTGACTATCTTCTCGGGTAATGGCTAGAGGACCGCCACTACGCCGGATGCCTCGAGTTGCACGACTAGCTTTTTCTCGACAATACGCGCATTGGGGAATTAACGATTGTAGAAAAGTGTAGATTCTCAGATGAATCCCGTTTCTGCCTAACTGGATCCGATGGACGTGTAAGAGTTTGGAGGAGAATAGGTGAACGATTTTCACAAGCTTGCATTGCTCCAAGAATGCCATTTGGTGGAGGCTCGGTCATGCCTTGGGGAGGTATATCTTCCGACTTCCACACAGAATTACCCTTCAGCGAAAATGGGTCCCTAACTGCACGAAGGTACATTACGGAGATTCCGAAAGAACATGTTATGCCCAACATGGCAGGGCTTGGAGAAAACGCCGTTTTTATGCAGGACAACGTGCGACCGCACGTTGCCAGGATCAGTATGTAATACTTGGACGAAGTTGGAATTACGAGGGTACCCTGGCCAGCTAGGTCTCCGGACATGAATCCCATCGAACATCTCTGGGACGATTTAAAAAAACGTATTCAAACCCATACACCTCCTCCTAACAACGCACAGGAGCTTAAGGATCTGTTAGTGAGAGAGTGGAATAACATACCACAACATGTAATCCGGAGAAAAATTGAGAGTATGCCCCGTCGTCTGCAAGAGGTTATTAGAGCAAGGGGAGGCAATACACGATATTGGTCATTGAAATTTCACTGATTTTTTACCACGTTCTGTATTTTCCATTTTTTTTTCGTATGTCTGTTTTATCAACAATTTGATTTGTTTTCTGTTTTTTTTCAATAAAAACAATAAAAAACCATTTTTTTTTCTTTCAAAACAAACAGTGATGACAAATAAAAAATACATTAGCTAAAAAAAAGGTTATTACTGCACCAGAGGCAAAAATATTTAAGAAACTTGAAATTTTCAAGATGACCCGGATTTTATGATCGCGAGTGTACATGTATGTATTCATAATGTGAATTAATCAATCTTTCCAAAGAACTGTATTATACTGGTTTGCTTCAAAGCACATTGCTGCTACTCAGACTGCTCCATAATGTTTTTTAAGATAAAATGTTCCTGAAACGCCTTTTAATCCCTTTCGTTTTGTATACACTAGCTTCCTTAACTGACACCTCTGCCAAAGGTTCTGATATATCGTACTCATCTTCATCGTTACTTTTTTCTTTCGTATCTGCCGCAGATGAAATTTCGCCATTGGTAAGTGAACCTGAGACAGCAACATCTTCATCCACTTGAAGAAAGTCAGAAAAACTCACACCGCTGATGTCAACTAATGGCTCTATTGCTGGTTCTTCATCATCCATAAGTATTTGAAGATTTTCCTGATCTTCTTTTAAGAAACCGGATTTTTTGAAGCAGTTGAGAATTGCTAGGGATGTTACACCTCCCCATGCCTGTCAATTAAAAATTTCTTTACTATAGAACGTCTTAAAATTATAGATGATCCCTTGGTCCAATGGTTGCAATTTGGAAGAAGTTGTATTTGGCGGAAAGAAATTTGTAAGTCACCCTTCACTTGCCGCAAAGTTTTTGATGCTTAGAGTAGACGCGAACCTTTTTGCTTTTTCCTTTAACAAGTTTCCTCCAATAGACACTTTTTGTCCTCTACACTGTCTTAGCCAAATGACCAGACTTTCTTCCAGACGAGTAAATTCACCGTTATTAGTTCTTTTTCGTACTCCAGCAGTTTGAACAGCGTTAATTTTCTCCTTGCGCTTTATTATTGGTATTATTTATATTTATAATAATTGATATATGTTGTCCTATGGTTGTAAAAAAAATTAAGTCAAAATAATACTAACAACTGGATTTCTAACGAAATCTTAAAGATGGGAGTTGATTTAAAAAACCTTTTCTGGTTGACAAAAAATTCGACAGACCCTGATGTAAAATTAAAATATAAAAAATACAAAAAGAAGTATACTGATAAAATTCAAGAAGCAAAGAAGCATTGTTTCCAGAATACTTTTCACAACAAAAATAACCATCAAAAGCAATAATTTATTTGGAAAACAGTTAATATCAAGACTGGAAAAAAAGGACAGTATAAAAACATAGAAAAAATCGAACACTTAGGAAGTTTCATAAACGATAAAAAAGAGATGGCAAATGCTTTCGGCCTATTCTTTTCATCATTTTCAAAAAATGCATTAAATGCCAAATATGGAAATTCACAATTTAAAAACTATACGACCTTAAATGTTGACCAAACATTCTTCTTCTATCCTATTGACTATAGCGATGTTGCCGAAGCTGTTACATCCTTAAAAAATGTAAATTCAGTGGGTATTGATTGCATTTCCACAAAGCTAGTTAAACATATGAGCGTGTACATTTTTTAACCGTTAACTGATTTAATAAATAAATCTGTAGAGATGGGTATTTTTCCCACTGATTTGAAAATTGGTATCGTTTCCCCAATATTTAAAAAAGGAAACAAAACTATGTTAGAAAATTATAGACCAATTACCGTACCAACTGTCTTGTGTAAGGTTATTGAAAAATGCATTCATAAAAGGATGTTGTGATTTCTTAGTAAATATAACATAATAAGTTCATATCAAAATGGGTTTCTTCCATGTAAATCAACCGAGAGTGCATCAACAACATTTTTTAAATTCATTTATAGTTCATTAGATCAAAAGAAATTTGTTGGAGCCCTCTTTTTTGATTTAACTAAAGCTTTTGACTCTATAAATTTAAATGTAGCAATTTGTAAACTAAACGGACTTGGATTTCGAGGTAATTTTTTAAAATGGTTACAATCCTATCTAGAATATCGACAGATGTATGTCAAAGTCGGTCATTATCAATCAGATTTGTATGACGTTGATCTTGGCGTTCCACAAGGATCAATACTGGGTCCTTTGTTATTTCTTTGTTATATCAATGATATGCCTAAATATATGAGTACGGAAAATATTTTTTTGTATGCTGATGACACGACTTTGGTGGCATCTGCAGAAAATGCTGAGGAATTGAGGTTAAAACTCAATACCTTAGCCCATGAGTTTACGTCTTGGTGCGAAAAACACTCCTTAATAGTAAATTCGAGTAAAACAGTATGTATGCAATTTTATATAAAAACTCCAATAAAGGAAACTTTCTCTGTCAAAGTCGACAATGATTTTATCACTTTATCTGACACTACAAAGTTTTTAGGACTACATCTAAACAGTAATATGAGCTGGGAGGTACATATTAATTATGTATGTTCGAAAATTAATTCTGGATACTATGCTCTTTTGCAACTCAAATACTTATTTACAACGGAACAGATACTTAATGTTTATTACGCTATCATCTATTCACATTTGTCATATAATATTGTTCTATGAGGCAGTGCAACAAATGTCTCGAAAGTTTTTATAGCCCAAAAGCGCATAATTCGCTTGATTTTTAATTTACCATATAGACATACGTGTAGAGAGCAGTTTAGAAAATATCAAATACTCATTGTTCCCTCAATTTTTATATACAGAAGTATTCTGTATACAAAAGCTAATATCAATAGATTGAAATCAAATTCAGATGTACACAATTATCGTACCAGAAAAAAAGATTTCTTTAGGACTCCTAAACATTACACTTCTATGTTTGAAAAAAGCCCTGATTATAGCGGCGTAAGGTTTTTTAATCAGCTCCCATCCAAATTAAAAAGTGAAGCAGATGATTTAAGAATAAATTGAAGACTTATCTCATCGAGTCATGTTTTTATAGTGTCTCGGAATTTATGTCTTATGTTGTATGTTGTTTCTATATTTATGTGTATGTTTATATTGTATAGGTAGTCTTTAACGTTTTCTTTTACTTTGACATGTCCTATATTATGTAAATAATCTGCAAGGATGAATAAAGTTTTATTATATTATTATTATTATTATTATTATTATGGTTGAGAAAGTACTCAGAGGAATCTTAAATTATTTTGCAACATCAGTTTTCTTCTGATCTTCCTCTAAATTTTGGATTAACTTCTTTTTTTCAGCAATCGTCAAAGATTTATACTTTCTCGGGCTTATGACTAACAAAATTTTAATCTGTATATCAACGAATATTTAGTTCGAAATATAAAGAGATTTTGTAGGGACTCGTGATAACTTTGATTTATAGAGAGGTTCGAATTATCGCAGGTTTTCCATGTATATGGTTGTGAATTAATACATTAAACGACAACAGTCGAATCTGACCATGCTTAAATTCTACTAAACGGAATAATAAGAGTTGGTAGTAAATAAGATAATAATTTACTGAGAATTACTGCTGCATTGAGCTCAAGACGAATAATAGTTTCGCACTCTGTTAGGAGGCACACTAAAAAAAATAGGTTTTGATGACTCCTGTATCATAACTAAAACGAAGCAAAAGAGGCGTCGTAGAACCCATGAAGCTTACACAAAACAATTCAATTCAAGAAGCTCCTGGGATCTGCGGGGGGCAGGGATTGATTCACTTTCCCTGATAGGACTATCCAATAGAATCCAAGGGACTCCAAAGGAGTTCTTACCCGGTACCCGCAACCGGTGTGACAAAAAAAGGCAAAATAAGGAATTAAGACTAAATGAAAAGAACAGGTATCAGTGATGTCGTCGAACGTATAGCCAAGCTGAAATGGAATTGGGCAGGTAACATAGCGAGACTGAAAGACACAAGATGGACCAGAAAAGTAATTGACTGGCGCCCACGAGAAGACAAACGCAGCAGAGGACGGCCACCAATACGCTGGATTGACGACATTAGACGAATATCCAAGAAATGGCAACAAGAAGCACAGAACCGTGAAGAGTGACGAAAAATGGGAGAGACCTATGTCCAGCATTGGACAGAAGAGGTTGCATGATGATGATAATTCTTTGTATCTACGTACATTTGTAAAAGTATAGTTATTTTAATAAAAAATACAGAAGCCAGGGTGCGCTATGATTAACTAATGAAAATTTAGAAGTTATTTTGCGAATTGTCGCTTTAAATGTTTGGCACAATAGGTTATATCTAAATAGATTAATCGCTTTTAATCGACCAATCAAAGCTACTTTGATAAGACACTTTTGTTTTTATTTTGAAACAACAGCTCGCTCGTCACGAGATAAAAAACTAGTTCCAGTCTCTACAAGAGTTTGGAAACAACATCCCACTCTCTAATGAAAAAAACTGTCCGTATTTATGCTGTAGATCCATGTCGGCTGTATGCCAATGCCAACCACAGGAATCTGCGCATCGGTTTACTGGTCTATAAAACAAGTAAGCCGAGATGGATAAAGTATAGACCAACGTTCGAATACGAGCTTTTTTCAGATTTATGCTTTCGTTGTGCGAGTTTTTGTAATGGTAAATAAATCCGGCCAAACTTTTAACAATATTAAAACTCAGGGAAATATGGTACATACGTACTCGCTGTAGCAAACATCATATCGTGTATGTCATACGTGTGTGGATTTTTAACAGTTCTACCAACGCTGCGAGTATTGATAGGGCTAACACGTGGCAACGAATACTAGAATCCAATTTTGTATTCATATTTGAAGGTGGCATTCGGATCTTACTTGGGAAAATATTCCACTTGCTACATACAGCAAAGTTATTCAAATATTACTTATTTTAAAAGGTTCGAAAGGAAAAAAAATACAAATGACAACAAAAAACTCAAAACTCTAACGTAGGTCTGAGATATATCGTCAATTTGGGTTTATAAAAAACAATTGTACCATGAACCGAGTTCATAAGATAAGCGATATACAGTGAAACCTCTGTAGCGACCACTCCTATAAAACGACCACCTGCTTATAACAACTTATTCTGAATTGTCGGCCATTAGAAATGGAAATTCCCGTTCTTTTGTACCTCTTTCTATTGACTGTTCTCGTTTAGACCGTGGGCACCCATGATCAGAATTGCCTAGTACCATGATAAAAACACAAATTCGACCATTCCTAAGAAATATTAATATGGTACAAATTTCTTAATGGTAGCCGGATCGATAAAATTTATTTTACAAGCTTTTAAGATCTGGTTTTAACATTTCGTTCAATTTTAAATTTTTTGTGTGAACTAGTGTATTATTGTTCTAGTGTACTAGTGTATGCTTATTGATTTTTTTCTGGCGGGAAAAAGGAAACGCCTCTATCAAAGAAAAATGGATCTAATTAATGGAAGTGACAAATTTAAATTAGGCTCAAGTGACCATATTGCTACAAAATGAAGAGTTGTGGTAGCGTTGACCAAAAAAGAAAATTTCCTAAAACCGACGAACTTGCTATGGTTCAAACTGCGTTCAATTGGTTTTGTAAGCCTCGAAACATGAACTTAGCAATATCTGGACCTATAATTCAATCCAAAGCACTCGAAGTTGCGCAATGACTAGGACTAAGAGCTTTACTTTCCTTTACATACTTTCAAGTTAATATGGTGCGAATCTGCTGTTGTGGCATAATATGGTACGATTATGCCCCAAAAGATGTGTTTAATGTTGACGATATGGGTCTGTACTATAATGCGTTGCCAACAAGGATATATGCATTGAAAAATGAGCCATGTAAGAAAAACTGAAGACAACCAAATATGGAAGTTTAAAACTTATCATGGGCAAAAGCAAAAATCTTCGATGTTTTAAGCTGACACACATCGATAGAAGTTGCTTTTTGAATGGGTCTCCAAAAAAAAAGGCATGTATGACAGCAGACATTATGACGATATGGCTTCACAAATTCGGTACGAACATAAAAAAACCGAAAAGGAAATATGGCTAATGCTACATCTCACTCCAAGATTCCACTGGATAATGTTATAAGTTTTTTTTCCACCTAATACTACCTCAGATTGCCAACCCTTATCCAGAATAACCCCCATAATACCAACCCTTTACCAAAATATTATCCAGAATTTTAAAATCATCTAGAGAACTGTGGTTTGAAGAAGAGGATAATATATCACTTGCACAACTATTTCCCTCCATTAAATACAGATTAGTGGATTTAAAATATTGCATTGATTGATAGTGATGTGCCAACAGATAGTGGATAATTTACCATCAACGACTGTATTGAAGAAATACAAGCAATAAATAAAACTATCTCTAACTCTGTACCTGAGGAAGAAGAATCTGAAGTTTTTCAAGTGTCGAATGTAACAAGTCTATCTGAAACCTGTGTATGTCTCAGAGATTTAGAAAACTTGTTTATTAATGAGAACAATTTTGACAGAACCACAAATATTTTTAAGCTTTTAATAAAATGTGAGTCTGAATCTTTTAAAAGTAAATTAAAAAGTGTAAAGCAGTTATTAATTTGCGATTGTTTTGAAAAAGAAACATTTTACGATAGAATGTGTACAAAAAAGTATGCTTAAATTAATGTTATTGTAATGGATTCGACCGTTACTTGATGGAAGTTCATTTTATCAAGCAATAAAACACTGAAAACAAAAGTTGTCAATGTTTTATTGCTTAATGTCATTACGATCATTTATATTTCTGATAGATTTTTTTTAAATATTATTTTATCTTATAGTTGAATAACATCTCAAAAAAAAGGTGTCCATAGTGGACACAAATTATTAGGATTGGCACATCTGAAACAAAAAATTCCAACGGGATTACTTAACTAACAAGACAATCCCTTGCAAGACAATCAACTACTTTTAATCGAAAAACAAAATGGCAAATATTTGAAGAAAAGATTTTAAAAAATCGATTTTTTTCCAAGTTTTGCATGTTAAAATTAATTTTTTTACTTTTTTTTTCTAAAAAGTGGTTAATTGTCTTGTAAGGGCGGTTTCTTTAAATAATTTCGTTGGAATTTCTGTTTCATCCTGAGAATTAGTGTCCGCCATCAGACACCTTTTTTGAGACATTAACTGAGGCGCGATTTTAATAATATTTAAAAATCATGTTCGATTCTAATATTTCATGTTCGTATCTAATAAAGGAGCTGTGATTTTTTTTTTTTTTGAAAATATATATTTTGTAGCTATCTAATATGTTAACTAGTACCTTAAAAAATTAAAAACATACAGGTTTCGTACTTTCCAGTTTTGGTGAGGTCATCATCATCTTTTATTTCTTGCTTGGTTTTTCTGTCTAATTTTAGTTTCGCTTTCTGTATCGAACCATTCTTTCTTAATTTTTATTTCCTTCTGTCCTATATTACAAGCCACAGTTAGAATGCAGTGCAGGTATATTGGTAAAAACTATGAAAGCTCAGTTCTATTTCATTTTCGCAAACGGATGAAAGTATCTACATCATGGAGCTTTTGCCAGTATCTGTCGTGAATTTCAAACAGAAGATGTGGTGTTAAATGTATTGAACTGTCATCTGAACTTGAAAAATGGTGACAGCTTGACTATTAACTTGGAAAAAGTTTCGAAAATGTGAGGTATGAGTGTTTGCAAAATTTTTGAAATCTGCGAAGAAGCTCAGCAAGAAAACTGTACAAAAAAGGAGGAAAAACAGTTTCCAGTAAAATACACGTGACAATACTTACGATGAGAGAGTGAAATCTCGAATGAGGAAAATTGTCCATGATGTTTTTTTTTTGGAAAACATACCACCAACCGTCGACAGCATGATGAACAGAATGAAGGATGATAAAAACTCACCAGCTTTTTTAAAACCACATTTCGTAGGCTACTAAATGACATGAGTTTTGAATATGGTAAAATAGGTCGAGATTCGATAATGATGGTAAAAAGATATATCCTGGAGACACAAGTACCTCAGACAAATAAAACCATTGAGGAATAAGGATAATGTAAACCTTGTTTATACCAATAAGTCTTGGACTAACGTCGGTGCTTCAGTCAAAAATTAATGGAGGGACACAACGATCAAGAATCCACGCTATGTCTTCATAAAAGATCTCTACTGGACTAAAAGCTCCAACCCAAAGAGGTCCTCAGTTTGTTCTTCTTCATGCTGGAAGCGAAACTGATTTTGTGGCATGGACCGAATTAATTTTCTTGGCCAAGAAGGGAACCGCTGATTACCACGACGAAATGGACGGGGATCTATATGAAGAATGGTTTGAAAAGACGTTAATTCCAAACTTATCGAAAGACAAAGAAAACAAAGTGCGTACGGTTCTGATTTCTCAGTCTATTGCCAAACTACCTAACACCTACCACTGTGTCGACATGAGCGGCATCGCTGCGAGCCGTAAGACCAACACTGCATTCTAACTGTGGCTGCTACTATAGCACCTCTTTAACTGAATTGAAAATGGATTATTTTATATTTTTTCATATTTCTTCTGTGTTATTTGCTTCTGTTGTATTTTCCCTTAGGGTGCCTTTAGGTTGTCTCATAAGTCTCTATTATAATATAAAATATTATGATATTATAATAGAGCAAAATAAAATTCCCTGATTTTATTATGAATTTTCTTCATAAATACTCAAATTGGCTTAAGGAACGTAAAATAATAATAGCATTATTTTTTGTTGCAGAAATTAGAAGAACGAATATCGACTATAACAGATTCGGATGAAAAAGTTAAATGTCAAGTTATATTAGATCATGCAAATGTAAGTATATACTAATCATTCAAAGACCATTTAATATATTTATTACATCATACTTTTTCGAATCAATAAATTCATTTGTATATTGCACTATTTTTTCCAAAATATTGTTTGGAAAGAAATATGACCATATTATAGATGGTTCCTTAGCCCTTTTGATATCATCCTTCGGTCCAGGTAAATGTGCTATAAGATTCTGCTGGCGAGTTTTAACATTTGGTTTTTCGTTAACATGCTTTTTCCATCTGGATCCATCTTCGGCTATAAAACAAGGTACTCGATGTCTCGTAACAAACATATTATTGCTAATATCATTTTCATTATCAGTTAAATTATCTTCCTTCTTCTTTATGTGCCGTCTTCTACCGAAGGTTGGCGACCATCAAACGATAGGTTTCTCTGTTTTGTGCCGCATGTATTATGTTCGCAGCTTCTGGTATTTGATACCATTCTCTCAAGTTTCTCCGTCAGAATTTCTTCTTTCTGCCCAAACCTCTTCTACCTTCAATCTTGCCTGCCACGATAAGCTGTAGCAGACTGTACTTATCATTACGGAACACATGGCCCAGGTATGACGCTTTCCTCCTTTTAACAGTTGTTAACAATTCCACCTTTTTACCCATTCGTCTTAATACCTCTGTGTTGGTCACTCTGTCTGTCCAAGGTATTCTCAGTATGCGTCGATACAGCCACATTTCTAGAGCCGCTAACTTCTTTATAGTTGCTGCTGTTAACGTCCACCCTTCAACTCCGTAAAGTAGCGTAGAGAGTACGTAGCATTTCGTTGCGCGCCATCGGAGGTTAACGCTTAGGTAGCGGTTGCTTAAGAGCTTTCTCATTTTGATGAATTTGGATCTTAATCTCTACGTCTGGGTCCCACTTATCATTTACTGTATATTCCAGATATTTAAATCGGTGTACTCTTTCAATACGTTCGGCTTCAATATTCAGGTCGATATGTTGAATGTTCTTTTTACTGATCACCATAAATTTAGTTTTCTTTCTATTGATCTTCAGTCCAAATTGGTTGCCAGTTGTATTTACTCTATTTAGCATCATCTGTAAATCTTCGATGTTATCGGCCAGTATAACAGTATCATCTGCATATTGAAAATTACTTATTGGTACGCCATTAATCTTGATGCCCGCCATTAATTTATATATTGAGGCAGCCCTCCAAAATTGGAAAAACCACTGCCAGGGAATGGGAATCTCCATAGGAAATGACGTACTGTTCTCCCTGAACTTTGCGGATGACCAAGTCGTCCTTGCTCAAGATTCTTATGATCTAGAATTTATGATAAAGCGTCTATACAGAGAATATGTAAAATGGGGGTTACAAGTCAGCATGAACAAAACAGAATATTTAGTTATCAATTCAGATTTGAAGTGTTGATCGATGAGGACGTGTAAATCAAACAAGTGAAACAATTTAAATATTTAGGTGCACTCATTGCTACGGCTTGGGAGAAACCGAAATTAAACACCGAATTAATCAGGGACGTAAAATTGTAGGATGTCTGAACTCCTTATGGTGGGATCGCAACATTTCCAAAAGGAACAAAAAAAGAATAGGGAAAACCATGGTTGAATCAGTTCTTTGTTATAGCTCTGAAGTATGGACAATTAATGAAGACCTGAAGAGAAGATTTTTAGCAGTTGAAGAAATAACATGAATGCTACAGAAACGGTCATTGACAGAATAGAAAGAAAAGGTTCAAAATGATTTGGACACCTATTGAGAATGTCTGACGAACGTTGGCTCCAAAAACTTCACAAATGGAAGCCCCATGAAAGAAAAAAAAGAGGTAGAACTCGACGCTCATGTAATGAAGGAATTAGAAGAGCGATGGAATCGAGAGGTTTGGAGGAGGAGCATGCCATAGCCGTCTCCAAAATGTATTGTATTTACAAGTTGGATTAATGTCAAACGTCAATATACTTATTTTAACCTTCAATTGTGGCTTATTCTCATTAAAATAGTAATTACTTTAAAATGACACAAGAAAATAGCTTCAGAACAATAGATAAGATCTAGATAAGAGAAGGGAGTGTTCCAAAAATGTCGTCATCCTTACAGCAGCGGCCACCCCACTTTCGGAGTACAGTACGTGCGACAGTCAAATGCGCAGAAGTAAGAGAGGGTGGTTTTAGTTGGTAGGCAGGATAATAGATATCTGAATCTTTTCCACTGCTATCTTTAGTACTTTAAATTAAACTAAAAAAAAAACAAATTCTGGGTGCGCCACTGACCTGAATATGTCATATTTGACGTCCTATCTGGTACTGCGCCTTAATGAGATTTATGGTTTTGAAAAAATGAAAATTCTTATAACTTAAAGGGGTCCATGTTGATGTTTAAAAAAGTTGGGAAAGCAATAGTGCTTTAGTTATAACGTCATCTTAAATGTTTTTACTCGCCTGTAATAGGTTCCTTATATTGTTATTGTGGCTTAAATGCAAATATAATCACATTTTAAAGTTATAGTGGCATATATGCACATCTCTCTGGATTTAGTCAATAACGTGGTTATTTGTTACGTATACTTCAACCTGCAAGATTTTTCACAATTTTATCCGTGCTCTGGTGAACGCTCTGGTAAAAAATGTCTTTTTTACATTTATGTCGGTTTGATTTTCTATTAGTTTCCTAGAAAAATATAAATAAAGTCGAAGTTTACTCACTTTTCAGTTATATTAGTGTTTTTTAATAGGCCCAGAACTGAAACAATAACTAAAAAGTATACAATACACAAAAAAGACTTTCATTTGTTACGTATGAACTAGATTTCGTAATAAAACTGAATCCGCATTCCTTTTTATCACTGATTATAACTTTTCTTTTGGAAAACTTTGTCGAAATTTAATTAAAGAGTGACTTGTACAAAATGCTTTAAGGATAAACGTGTACAACCAAAAACCCATTATGAATATTAAAAGCGTCTTCATTTCACAAATCCAAAAGCCGACATTATTCGAAATTACGCTGTATCAGAATAAAGTAAGTATATAAGTACCATTAAATTCGAAACCAATTCACTTCGAGTATCCTTTTAGTATGCATCTCGGTTAGTTTAATCTAAGGCTATTTTTGTATTCTTGCGGAGTGGATTCTATGATGAGATCATAAAATAAGAACGAGGGCCGTTAGATGTACATTTTTCTTGGTTTGACGAACATTTGGACCCTGTTCTGCAACAATGGTGTAAGCCACCGGCATGTTGTTCTGAGATAATTAGCTTTTTGTATTTCGTTATCATAGAAAATTCCCTTGCTGAGATTTTTTTCTTTAAATATGTTTTAGTCTTTTACAATAATACATATAAACGGAAAATATCGAAATAAAACAATAACCTTTAATTTTTGGTATAAAAAAACAATAAAAACTGGGTTACATGATTGTTGCAAAATTGAGTAAGTGATCATAGTTAATTGTGTCAAAATAGTTTATAATACAATTTGATACAAAAGATAATCAGAAAGCATTTTTATTGAGAAAAAGTAGATACAGTTATTTTTATTATTCATATACAACGTCAAATTGCTCTTCATCAATAGTAAAATCTGGCATCTGTCCATGTCCTTCTACATCGTCTATGAAATTTTCACTTCCGACTTTATCTAAGAAATTATAAAAGACTTTTGCATCTGTAGGTACCAAATCCAAGATGTCTTTCACGTCTTTTATTTTTTCACCAGAAAGCTGTCTACCATTTGGCCACAGTGGAGGCAGTTCTATTTTTTCAAGTAAAGGTTTTCTGCCCTTTCCTGCATTTTCGATGTTAACTTGCGATGTTAATTTGTTTAACTGATGAAAATGCTGTAGGTCTAATGCTGTTCGGTCTAGTGAGGTTACGGTGAAGGGCTTTTCGGTCCAATGAGTTTGGTTTACTGCTTTCAGTCTAATGATTTCGGTCTAATTGTCGTTTATTGCATAAAAACGCATGTATTGTATAACGCAATTAACTTAATTTGTCTTAGTTTTTCCCCCAATGTATAATGCAGCAATAAGCAACAACGGCGTAACCCACTACATTTTATAGCACCAGGGTATCAACCGCTAAGTTTATTTGTGTAAATAGTAAACTACAGCATATTATAAAACAAATGATTACTGAGATCTATAGCCAATTTGTTCTAATAAAATAATTGATTCATGTTCTGTTTTGAAAAAGAATTATTGTAGTTTATGTTGATACATATACCCATTGAATATTTTTCAACAACAATGTAAACCGCACTGTGGATTACCTGGTTGTTGTAGATTTATGCATTATCACTAGTTTGACGAATGTGGATTAGAACTTTGGTTAATAGATGTCGCTAAAGTACCAGATACGGCTTCTACCATTTTTGCTTTTTGTCAAACCACTCGTAATAAACTTGTTGGCATGTATTTTACATTTGTAAACAAATTGTGGGTTACACCATTGTTGCAGAACAGGGTCCATTTATAGTCGAATTGGAATATATTACTAGTTACTAGAACTAATATTTTTAATTAAAACATTAAATAATTGCGTGTGCTTATTTACTTATTTACTGTAGACATATTTGCTGTTTTTCTAATAAATTCTTGAAATTAAATACGTATTGTTTAATATAGTACAGGGAAACAAGCAAAAAAAGACCGTGTTCGAGACTGACAAATCCAGGTGTCGAATAGAAGGTGTCTGTTACGAATAGAAGTCGTAACTGACAAAATCCTTATTTTGAGATATTCGATGTTTTAGATTTGAATAATTGCCATCAACTGTAATGACTCATTAAAAATGTTGTTACAACATAGCAATATATTTTTTGAGTACAAATTTAATGAGTGCGTGCAATTTTCTTTCAGAACCTTTTGTCCAATATTTTTAATAATTAGGATAACATAAAATTTAAGTTCTTTCAAATAAATAATCGATTATTGCCATCGACCACTGACATTCAATTTCAGTCCATGTGATTAATGTTTGCGACAGATAAAGTTCTTTTCCACGTTCTTTTTTATCATATTCTACCTTTTTTATGTTTTAAAAGATAAAGTTTTGTAATTTAACCTCAACCTTTTTAATGGTAAGCAAAAAATAGAAAAAATAGTTAAAAAAGACGCCGAACTCTCTGCAGAAAACGTATAGGTTTTCTTTATATAGGCCTATAATAACTAAAAAAAATTAGATACCTAGATTTGTCACAGTTCTTGTAACATATACTTTGCCTACCACATAGGGTATTATTATAATGGTTGAAAATTGGGGACAAGTTACTGGGGTGGAGATAGGGCAAGCAAAATGAACGAAACTATTGCGAACGGCTCTCAGGGTTTATTTGGAGAACTGGGTCGTGGATAAGTGAATGAAACAATGGGATTTGATTGGGGCAACTACAAAAATGAAATAAAGGGGTACTTACATGAATCTCCTGGAACAAATATAACACAAAAAGTCCCTCTGACACTAAAAGCTATTTAAAATGAATTAAAATTAAAATAAATAAACAAAATGGTTTAGGGAAAAAAATTACATATTTCGGTAAGATAGTTTCGAAACAGCGACAGATAGCGACATCTGATAGTTTTTCTATCAGATGTCGCTATTGCGTCCATAACGAAGCCATTTTATTGTTGCTTCTAATAAGACAGAAAATATTTATTTTTCACGTTGAGAACGGCTATGAATAACTGTTCTGGTGAGACTTATTAAGTCGAAATACGTATCAACAGATACATAGACGCTTTGTACGTGAAATCAAATCTTTGCTGTCTTTTTAAAATTACATATTTATTGTTGTCTAACCACAAACAGTTACAAATATGATGGTAATACAAAAAAAATACTATATAATTAGTTACAAAGATAAATATTAAATTAAAAATAAAAAAATATCTTTTTAAGTGAAACTATGCATAGAGGTTAACCTTTTTTTTTTAAACAAAACAAAATCTCAAATATGATTAGATGTTTCTCTCTCTTGTCGTTTCCTCATTGCTGAGGATCGTGATTTCCTAAAATGCGGGCTGTCAATTCTCTCCATCTCTTGCGATTTTGGGCTGCTCTCATGGACTCGGAAAACGTCTCTCCAGTGGCTTCCTGTACTTGATCTGACCATCGGATAGGTGAGCGTCCTCGGCCTCTACGTCCTTCTACGTTTCCGCACACAATTAGTCTTTCTAAGTTGTCATTGTCTCTTCTCGCAATGTGGCCAAAAAACTTTAAAACATTTGCAAAACACTGAGAGGAGAGTCTGGTCTGAATGTTTAGCTCTTCGAGAATTGACTGATTGGATCTGTGCTCCGTCTACGAGACGCGTAGCATTCGTCTCCAGCACCACATTTCGAATGCGTCAATCCTTTTCCTATCCTCTGATTTTATTGTCCATGTTTCGGCATCGTAACTGAAGATTGAAAAAATGAGTGTCCGTACCAGTCTCATTTTGAGTTTTTTGGATAAAGAGCGGTCCTTCCATATTTTTGACATCAAAAATATGGAATCATATCCATACTCATCGCGTTCTTGGTCATCCCTATTCTTCTGCGAATTTCCGTATTAGATTAGATGATTAGATGTTTACCAGATGTCAAAAATAGTGCTAGCTGTCACATGTCAATACTAAATCTTAAAACTGCGAAATAATACATATTTACAGCTAAACAGCTAGTGAATGAAAGCAATTAATTTAAAAAAAATGTCTATTTTTACTTTAAAAGTTCAAACAAACAAAAATTACCTGGGTTTCACTAACTGTTACTTTTAAACTGTTAAATTTTCTGGGGTTAGGAACTGAAATTAAATTCTCTGCCACAGGAACAAATTCATCTCCAAACTGCTAGGACAAAACAAATTGAGGTTGAAAGTTGGGGCACTGGAACGCAAACTTTTGACTCGACTTCTTAAAAAACTGGAACAGGTACAACTGAACACAATGGTAACATGTGGTTATCTTTCAAAATTTTTGAAAATGCCGTTTTACAAATATCTCAGATGAGAGACGGCTTATAAATAAAAAACAGTGATTACTCTTATCGGAACTCACACATTACTTTCTCAACGACCTACCATTCAAACCTCACTTTTAACTGTAACTATTAACTGCTCAATACTACACATTTAACTGCTACTGTCACTTTATACTATATTTCCATGACAAAAAAAGTAAAACGAAAAGATTACGGATTTGAAAAGAAATTCTGACTCCAATAAAACTAAACGCCCTTTAACAGCGGCCGGACTTACCGAGAGTGAGGTAATTATAAACAAAACATATAAATGGGAATATTTATTTGAAACGCAGAATATTAAGCGGCTTTGATTAAAAGAAAATACCAGAGAAATACGCGTTCGTGATATATAAACAAACTTATAATGCTTCTATATCATCTCGGCGACTCAAAGAGGATTGAAATAATACTTCGGTGTTTTAGCAAATACGAGGGGATTTCAATATATACCAAGGAATTTTAAAATGCTACATCCTGAGAGAAATCTTATTTCCCTGAGCTAATAGTAAAAGTTAACGTGGATCGTTTATGCCGTTCGAATAATACTATTCGGGAAGCTTTGTAAAATAGGCGTTTATTTAGTTTATTATCTCTTTTTTCGATCTGATTTTTTTATTTACGAGCCATCTCCTTAGATTTGGGAACACAGAATAGTCGAAGGGGGCCAAATCAGGAGAAAAAACCGTATGGGAAGAAATGAGAATTCAAAGCCCATCTTACGAATTTTTGTCATTGTCATAACGTTCTTTTGAGCCGGTGCATTTTCATGGAGCAAACTGGATTTACCAAAGGTAGAGATACTCGAGAACATCTTCTAAATATAAGACATATAATAAAAAAATCTAGAGCATTCAATATCCCACTATACATTTGTTTCATAGATTATCGCAAAGCGTTCGACAGGGTCAAATGGCAACACTTATGGCAAATACTAAAAGAAGTAGGCGTACCACAACACTCAATTTTGCTTATAACTGAACTATACGAACATTGTGCTAGAACAATGAGAGATCTAAATTGTTTTTCTCCATGTGCGTCATGTTTCCAAACACGTCAACTTTATGCAGCTGTCAAAAATATACTAACGACTGCATCGCATTAATATTTGACATGTGTGCCTAAAAAAGTTTAGAATTTCTAGAACATAAGGTTAGATCGGAGCGTCCTACTCGACGAAGGAGGTTACTTATCAGATCACCAGATAAATGTAACAAAATCCTTTGTCGTTCATCTTTATCATGTGATAGGTATTTTGCCAGATAAAAAAGTACAAGGATGTATTATCTCTAGTTAACCTAGGTGGTTTCCGTGGATAAAGAAAAGAATACTTTACCATGCCAACGAAGAATAACTTCACGTCAAGAAATCAAACCAGAGTTACGCAATAAAATTTGAAAAAAAAGGATGGTGACCAAAATTATGAAAATTGAAAAATTGAGCTGTTAAAAGTTGTGCGAAATAGAGGTAGAGGGAAGATGGAATGACTGTATGGCAGAGGACTTAAGAGAGAAAGCTTTTGAATGAAAATGACACCATGGACAGAAATGAGCGGCGAAGAAGAGTAAAGAACAGCGGCCTTTGAAAACCGAAAAACTCGACCCATCATCATGTAGTGCCGGTTTCAAATACAGTGACGAACAGTTTCACGAAATATTTTATCATGTAGATAATAGAAACAGCTGTGCAGTATTCTGTAGTTAATATGTTTATACATGATTTTTGGATAGTTTTTGATAATGATATTTTGTTTGTTACAGATTATGTTGGATAACATCAAACACTCAATAGTATTATTACAAATAGCTAAAGTAAGTATATCTCTATCAATAAAACATTTACCAAATGCATGTGAAGTTTTACTTAATATCGTAAGCTTAGTTCTCAGAAGTAGAGTAATAATCAAGAGCCCTGGTGGACATGACGAATTTACCCTAAAATACTCACTTAAATTGATAGAAAATGATAATCTTGATCTCTTAGTAATTTTATCTAATACAATTTATGATACTGGGAAAATACCAGACGAATGGTTAGAATCTATATTTATTAGTGCAGATTTCAGAACTATAAGCCTAGTTCTTAAAATTCTACTATAAAATCAACAGTTCATAACTGGCATCGAGTTAGAATCTATGGAAAAGCTATGAGCATATTAACGTGTATATTAAAAACGGCGTAAAAGGTGTGGTTAACGATCATACCAATATGGCGGTGGGATCAGGACCGGACTCAATATTAAAACTACTATAATTATGATTAGTTATTCAGAAGATTTAAACATAATCTAAAAAAGTGCAATACATTTTTAATAAACTATGATTTATTCAATCAAAATTAAAGGGGTTGTCATTGGGTAACTATTAAAAAATTATGTAAAAATCATGATGTACACTAAATTCACTAACTGCGCGAGTATAAAAAATGTAGGAAACAAATTGATTAGAACGTAGGAATACAAGATGCACATTCATTAAAAGTGTAGCGTAATAAATGCCACTGTTAGGTTAGGTTGTGGAGAAGTGTGCTTAATGGCTTTAGAAATGGTATGGTAAGGCATTTGATAAGGTTCAACATAAAAATCTTGTAGATATATTAAAAAGCAAAAATATTGACAGTCGTGATATGAAAATTATATCTAATTTATGTTGGAATCAAACTGCCAAGGTAAGAGTTGACAACCAGTACACCCAAAATATCAAAATACAGAGAGGAGTCCGCCAGGGTTGCGTGCTGTCCCCACTACTTTTCAATGTCTACAGTGAAGCGGTATTTCAAAAAGCGCTCTCAGACTCAATAGAAGGTATATCTATCAATGGAGAAGTTTTGAATAACTTACGTTTTGCAGACGATACAGTAATAATGACGGATAACAACAATGATTTACAGAACGTAATGCAACGCCTTAATGAACGCTGTCATGAGTACGGACTGAAGATAAATTTAAAGAAAACTAAATGCATGATCATGACTAAATCTGCACATGCAAATATCCAACTGACTATTGAAGATGTAGACCAAACCAAAGAAATTAGGACACGCATTTAAATAGCACGTGCATATTCATTAAACTTAAAAAGTTTCTTTGTTGTCGGGATATAAGGTTAGAACTACGCCTGAGAATGCTGCGATGTTACGTGTTCTCTACTCTTCTTTATGGCTTGGAAGCGTGGACACTAAAACAAGTCCATCTGAATAAGTTGGCCGCCTTTGAATTTTGGTGTTACAGAAGAATCCTATAAATATCATGGATTCAAAGAATGTCAAACGTGAAAGTAACTAGAAGGATAAGAAATGAGGCGGAAATAATATTAACTATCAAAAGACGAAAACTTGAGTACTTAGGACATGTGATGAGAGGGCAAAAATACGCATTATTACAACTTATTATGCAAGGCAAAATCCGAGGAAAGCGAAATGGGGAAAGACGAAGAATATCCTGGCTTAAGAACTTAAGGGAATGGTTTGAATGCAGTAGTGCAGTCCTTTTCAATTCTGATAGGTCTAACCAAGTTTTTTAATGTATTTTTTGCTGCTGCTTACGAATTTCGAGGGTGGATTTCGATCCGAGTCGTCATACAATTGGTATAAACAATTTAATTGTGTATAAGGTTTTGGCTCGTAAACTAATAGAAATAGAAAACAATTTTTTAAATAAAATTTGTTCTTTAAAGAAAACAAATAAAATGGCGTTTACTAAACTTCAATCCAATATTTAAAACTCGAGATATTGTAAAATTAGTGCAAAATGGTTGCAAAATAAGTATTTTTTGAAGCGTTTTCGATCGTAATTCGGCTTCTACCCACGCAAATAAGCTTTACAAAGTGTCTCATTGTAAAGCTTAATATATATACTTTCAAACAAAATTTTTTAGATTACGTTATCTTTATTTTTATGAAAGTTATAAATTGGATTCGTAAAAGCCGAGTTACGATCGAAATAGTTTTGAAAAATACTTATTTTGTAACCATTTTGCACTAATTTTGGTGGTATAAAAGGCCACGGTGACCTAGCTGGCCCCTAGACTATTAATAAAAAAGTGTGTTTAGAATTTGTATCAAATTTAATTAATTTTTTGTTTTTTGTTAATTGCAGTTCTCCTCTATATTCTTCTATGTAGGAGAACATAATATCTCTTTGATCATTTGTTTAATTTAAAACTTTCAGATGGGGAACTTCATTATTATTTTAATTTAAAAAACAAAAGAGCCAGAATTTTATATATATAGCAGTCCTTCATATATGTATAGTTTTCTTTTGTTTCCAGAATACGGCGCACCCTGTAAACGGTATTTATCACCAGAGAGCGGGTACTTCGAACTCAAACGTCGCCTCAACGGGTAAGTCTCCTTGTCTCTTTTCTTTTGTATTCGCAGTTGATTATTTGGCCTTTGTTTCTGCGTCTCGTGGTCGCCTTCGCATCTGCATTGTTACACTGTCGTATCTTGACGTAGGGGTCTGTCACAATTCGCCATCGAGCTTAATTGGTCGTATGATGGATTGTTTATTTATTTAATCCCAGAAGATAGGTGGTTCAAAAATGGATCTGGCAAGATATTGATTACTTATGTGGAAAAACTTATTCGTTTGGAAGATTTTTGTTTTCGTGGAGTATTCACAGTGAATAAGGAAATTGTCTAAATGAAACACACTAGTCGATACAATAAACAGTGAAGTTTGTTGGGAAATATACTAATTTTATAATATCCAATAAAGATAAACTGCTGTTGATCGCTGTTTACATTTTCATTGATTTACTAATCAGTTCTGAGAAATATCTATGCTGTGCATAACACGATTAACCCGTTAGTACCCAAAATTAAATTTTTATTAAAACGAAATCAAAACTTAAGAATGAAATATAAAGAGAGGTTTTTTTTTAATAGAAATGTTCAAAGTTTACGTTTTTGTTTTCTTTGTAACTGTCTTTTTTTGGCGTATGATATGTTTTGGCGTCACAATATTTCATAAAACATTATTTATTTTAAAATTTTTACAACGTGTGATATGTGACAAAACATTGCTCGGGATAAAGTCCTTCATTACATTTAATGCATCGATATTTGGTACACTTGCCACATTAGGCGCACCTTCGTTGTTTTTCAATTTTCTCCACCAAATAACCTACATTATCCAAACGAATTTCGTCAGCAACATGTTTTGAAGATTTTGGACGTACTCCACGTGGCGTTTGAATATCTGGAGCTGTCAGCAGGGTCTCCACAATTCGCCTGTAAAATTCTAAGAAAGAAATTGCCTCAATGTTACGGTCAAGAAACCACATGTTGACTATTGCCCCATTCAAGCAAAATCTAAATATTGCCCAATACCAGTTTTTGAATCGAATTCGAATCCTATATAAACCTCTTAGCTTATCGAATAAGTCTATACCTTGTCTATACCACCCATTCCCTTGTTATACATTTGCCCAACATTTGATTAAGGGACTGCTATAATTTTTCTGTTTTTTCTGGACCATCTGTTACAGTTTTTTTTTTATTGGCTTTAGGGTAAATACGCCCAGGGGCCAATCAGGGCATTTTTATAAACCATAAAAGGTAGGCCTCGGACAGATAGGTATATGTACATACATTAAGGAAAGACATCAGGTATCAACAAAGGTGGTTATATGTGTATATTCGTTGTTCTGATGAAAGACAGCAAACAATCGTAAATTTCTTTTCTGTCTAAAGCAAGAAGATGCAGTACATTGTATGGGCTTTAAATGTTTAATTTTTCACTAAACCATTTCGACCACTAAAATTTTTCGACATACTAACATTAATAATATACGGTACAATATGTATTTCTTATGTAAATTCCACATTTTTCCGTTTAGTCAAGATAGTGGAGGTTTAAAAAATAACGTAATAAGTAAAACATAACAACAAACTTACTTTATTGTTAATAAAAATAAAATAAAAACGTTAAACAAAAAAACTTAAATATTTTCTTATTATCTAAAATTCAAATTATTAAACAGTTACTTATTTAATGTGGTATTTGAACTTGTCTTTTTTAATTAATTCATCTACATTGGGATTAATTTCGGAACTAGCCAACAGAATTAGATTTTTTAAATGCATGTCAGTTAATCGTGACCGATATTTTGATTTTATTATGTTCATAATAGAGAACATTTGCTCACAAACGTACGTTGAACCAAATCTACAACAATATCTTAGAGCTAACTCGTGTAAATTAGGAAAATTGTTTGCTGGTACAAATTTCCAAAATTCAATATAATTGGGATCAGTAATAGTTGAAATAATTTCCCTATATTTGGTTTTTAGTATAGTGTGGTTCTGTAAATCAATAATTTCGATCTGTATTTCAGCTGAGTAACAATTGATATCTTGCAGAGAAATAGAAAAAGGATTTATGAAAAGGTAAACATTCATTTTGTCTTTTTGAAAATCTTCAAACCGGGTATTGAATGAACCTAGCAAAATAGATATAAGGTTTTTAAATTTGTCATAATTTGGAGTTCTACTGACCTTGTTGGCTAATTCCTGCATTAATGTGAAATGTGTCAATCTCTGTTCTCCAAAATCGTTACAAAAAAGCATAAGTTTATTCACAAAAGAAGATATATGACCAACTAGAGTAGGAAAAATACAATTTTTTCCCTGTAATCTTAAATTTAATAAATTTAAATGTCTTATAATATCAGTGAGAAAAGCTAAATCCCAAAGCCAATCTTTATCATTAAGTAACGAGCACTCACTGGGTAGTTCATTGTTTTCTTGCAAATATTTTAAGACGCACTCCTTCAAGTTCCAAAACCTTTCGAGTGCATTTCCTTTGGAGAGCCAGCGCACACTGCAATGGAGAAGTAACTCTTCATCTTGCTCCGTTTCTTCCGCGAACAGTTCTCGAAATTGTCGTCGATTCAATGCCCGAGCTCGTATTTTGTTAATGCAGCGTGTTACAGGGTCAACAACAGATGACATGTTTAGGTCCTTGGCACAAAGAGCTTCCTGGTGAATAATACAATGGTACTTAAAAACTTTTCTTCCCAAATAGTTTTCCAGTAATGTAACAAACCCCTTTAGTCTACCAACCATGCAAGGAGCTCCATCTGTACAAACACTATCTAATTTTGACCATTCAACTTTGTTGACTTCGATTACGTTTTTAAGCTGTTGAAAAATGTCCTCTCCTGTTGTTGTGACTAGTTGGCGCAAATCCAGAAGCTCTTCGGCATTTTCAAAATTATCATTGGTATAACGGACAAAAATACTTAACTGCGCATTTTCTGTGTTGTCACAACTTTCATCCAACGCTAAAGAAAAGAATTTGCAGGATTTTAATCCACTTATAATTTGGGAAACAACATCCTGGCCCATATCATCTATACGGCGCATGACTGTATTTCGGGATAATGCAATATTATCGACCATATTTTTGATCTTTACATCTCCCACATTTTTAGCAAATATTGCCAGACTATTTTTAATTATCTCCTCTCCATCAGAGTAGGCTTTTTTCTTCCGGGCTAACAGCAGAGAAAGTTCATATGATGTTTGAAACAGTGACTGTTGGCTGGCTAGGGTTTTCTTTTTTTTTCAATAAAGTCGGCTCGCAAATGTGAACCAATAGGATATTTGTTGCTGAAGTCCTTATGCAGTTGTTTATAATGTCGTTCCAGGTTAAATTTTTTCGGAACTGCTACAGACAATCCACATATCAAACAAACAGGCTTTGAAGTATTACGATTAGTAAATAAAAATTGTTCTTCCCAAGCAGGTTGAAAATCGCGAATTGCAATATCATCTTCGTATTTTCGTTTTGAAGTCGAAGGCTTACTCGTGGACATATCGAACAAATACTTTTAAAATTTTAAAGAAACAATGCGCGATGACCAAATCTGCACATACAACGGGGCAGTTTAAAATAAACTAAGCAAGGGTAACGCAGTCCTATTGCACATTACGACAGCTAGGATCACGTGCACCAATCGCAGCAATATCGCTCACCAGAGGATGCAATGATGCCGCATCTATCGTAACTTCCGTAAACCTACCAAGTTTCTTCTTATTATTTTTTGTTTTTCAAGTTTTAATTTTTTTGAAAGTGTTTTAATCCAAAACGCTACGCGTGCCACTGATAGGACTCAATCGTGCCACAGAGTGGCACGCGTGCCGCGGGTTGGCCATCCCTGTTTTAAACAATCAAAAAAGATGTGGTCCAGGTCACCGATTTTATTGCAGGCTTTACAAAGATTACTCTCAAGTATTTTAATTTTAAATAAATGTGCTGGATAACATGCGTGACCAAACTTCATTCTGCTGATAGTAGTTATACTTTTTCGACTGTAATCGTTCTCATTGTACCAAGGGTTTCTCCTTAATTTGGTTTCAGGTCTGGTGTAACGTGTTGGATTTGTAAAGCTGTACTCTTTCCATAAATAGGACAATTTCTTCATCTTTCTTTGTTTGACTATGTTCGTCTGTAGTTAATTCGTAATTTATTTGTTCCCCCATTACTATGCTTTCTTTGGCAATTTGATCTGCAATTTCATTGTTTGTTATTCCTGCGTGTGATTTGACCCAGAAGAATTTTATGTATTTATTTTGATCGTGTAAATGTTTAAGTATTGCTTGGATGCTAAAAATAATGTCATTGGTTGTGTTTGAGTTTGATTTTAAAATTTTAAGAACAGAAAGTGAATCGGAAAAGATTATAGCATTCTGATCCTCTTACTAATGAACATATTCTAGTGCATATAAGTTAAACAAAAACATATGTGTTTTTGTTTAACTTAAACCCAAAAAACCCGTATGACATAGCCCGTTTGGGTTAAAAACCCAAACGGGCTATGTCATGAAGACAAAACGTTTTCGGAAACCATCTTCCATCATCAGTGTCTAGGTATACATGTTTTGAGCCACTAAATATCAGGGTAAAAACCCGTTAAAATTTGTCTGTTACAATTTGGTTTACATTATTTGGTATTATATTTTAAGATGTTAGAGTTACCAGTGGATATGATAACAAGGCGACGTATGACTCCACGTGAAGTTGCTGATCCTGAGACGAAGTGTCTACGAGGACTTAATGAGTTGCTATCATCAAGTTCTCGTAGACACTTCTCCCACTCATTTGTCCAACTAGAAATATTTGGCAACCTTTGCGCATCTGTTTGTTGTCTTAATATGAATGTTATATCTTTCATTTCATTAATCTACAGTTAAAACCATCAATATGACACTTGGCTACTTAATTCACTCCAACCTGCAATGTTCCCGATACTCTAAAATTTCTTTTAAATATAAGTAAGAATATATACAAAGTTGCTTTAATTCATTAGTGAAAACTCCATTGAATTATTAAGTACAGTTAATTAATTTATATATTTTTTAAGAATATTTTCATATTATCTTTCTAAGAGTGTTATTGACTAACAATTGCATACTAAAGTAGAGAGAACAGTTTCATAATATATAAACTTAGGAGTTTTAGGAAATATATCTGACAACCTTGATTGGAGGGAATATTTCAAAAAGCGATAAAACTTTTTTTCACTCTTTGTAAAAACTTACAAGGCAAGTTCCTCCTTATCTGTTTGGGAATGATTTTGTCGACTTCTTTTGTGATTAATTGAAGTCAAATGTAGTAATATAATCCTAATATATAAAATAAAATTTATCGTCCATGCCACTGCTAAGCGAAATTTCCATTCCTTCTGTGTTATTTTCATCAACGACCTCTTGATTATGATATTTCATTGCCAGCGGTTTGTCGCCATCCTTTTATCTCTAGCCAGTGCTAAAAGTCTGAGTTTGAGAATACGGCGGGAATATTGCCAGATTAATTGAATTAATATAGTTATGGGAAATGTTATTAGATTATAAAAATGAAAGAGAAATATATCTCGACTCTAGTGTTTTATAAATGATTGTATTTAATGGAATCGGTCAATTATTTCTAAATAATTAGTGGTTAATAGGTTAAACAAATAGTAAAACAAGGATATACGAAAGTTTAGTCAAATGGAAAACTACACTCAGGTTTTTTTTCTTCCCTGAGCCCATCTTATCCAAAATATCTGCGTTATTACTGAAGCTGAAGCTTATTGTGTTTTCTACCTATTGTTGTTTCCTACACCTAATATAGAATTTTTGTACCATGTAGAAGCTTGTAAAGGTCTTTTGCTTGGCGTATCCTATACGACTCTATATACTAGATATAAATAAAAAATAAAAACGTTTATTGCCTAATAAAATTTAACATGTCATTGAGTATATCATTCATTATATATAGACTTCTTTCAGCGTCCCGCACTTACACCGCCAGCTTCTTGATTATTTGTCCTCTC